>NC_030422.2:20717599-21017599 GCF_001660625.3 Ictalurus punctatus
TCTATATTTGTCTCGGTGGCAGAAGATGCTGTTGTGAGTCAAGCTGCACTTGATCAAAAGCTCATTACAGACCTAGAGAGGCGAAAGTGTGAGGAAAATTCAGCTTAAGCTACAAGAACTTCTTTCTGTTAGGTATGAAATTGCAGCAAATTGACGATCTCAGTGTGGAAGTCAAGAATCGACACCAGGGATCCAATTTAATCCAATAGTGAAAGCACCCTGATGTGAAAAGCAGGGAATGCATGGTTATAAATATAACGATTGAGTTGGTGGTTTGATTCAGCATTATCTTATATATAATGTAGATTTAAACATGAGAACTTTATTATCAGGTCTTTTGTGTTTCATATTTGCTTAGTTCAAATTGGACTGAAACAGCCCAATTTGAGTTAGTTTTGGTTTCCTTAATTCATATATGTTAGTTTTAGGTTCATATTATTAATAAATGTTGTATTTCACAGCAACAACTGACATTTAAAAAGAAATCATTTTTGAAATGTAGACATTAACCTATATTGTCCTATTAAAATCTAATAACGGGGATTTTCTTTCTAGTGTACATCGTTTAAACATCTTCAGGCCCACTGGGAAGTGTGTTGAGTATGAGGTTAATTTTGTATGAGCCATAAACTGTGAAGACACCAAATGTACAACAGAATATTAATAATTTATTTGTACACTGGTACAACTCTATGTTTTTGGCCAGAACAGGTGTGAGATGTATAATATAATTTTCTTTAAAAAAAAAAAAAAAAAAAAAAATGAAAAGAAAAGAAAAAAATCTGTGTAGCATTCTAATTATGATTAATTATTATTAATATTCAATGATATTATTACATGTCATTATAATATATTAAACCTGAAATTAGATCTAACCAACCACTTAAATGGAGCTTTGGGAAATTCTTTAGTACTGTTGAAAGTTATTATTACGTGTGTTATTGTAATTAATTATGTAATTTGCCGGTAATTAAATAAATACTCACTGCATACAAAACATATCATTGCTGAGGGACAGATATTTTTGGCAGGTTATATTTAATACAATGTGTTAAACTGCATAATGCGCAATATTCAGAGCTGAGTGTTTGGCTGTCGTGATTATGAGATGCTCTTGCCATTTCAGTTCCTTGGACAGCACATAGAGGAAACATGTGGCAGAAGAATACCAAGGGCCACACACACACACACACACACACACACACACACACACACACACACACACACACACACACACACACACACACACACACACACACACACACACATGTAGGTGTGTATACCTATATGAATTTTCTACATCTAAATTTAAATTTAACTACAACATTACCTCAGCAGCCACAAAGAAACAGCTCTTCCATCCATCCATCCATTTATCCTACACAGGGTCACAGGGAGCCTGGAGCCTATCTCAGGGAATTTGTGGCACAAGGCAGAGGACATCCTGGATGGGATGCCAACCCATCGTAGGGCACAATCGCACACACACACACACACACACACTACAATTTGGAAATGCCATCAGCCTACAACTCATGTTTTTGGCTGGGGGAGGAAACCAGAGTACCTGGAGGAATTCCCTGAAGCACAGGGAGAACATGCAAACTCCACACACACAGGGTAAAGGCAGGATTTGAACTCCCAACCACGGAGGCGCTTGTGAGAAAATTACAATGACATAATGAAGATAATTCATGCTATTCCTATGCTTAATTCCCATTTTGTCCCAAATTTGGACACCTATCAATTCATACCCACCAGCCAGCCCTTTCCTATCATGGGGAAGGTGAAGGCTAGCATGTGCTTTTTCCGAGACATGTAAAGCCAGGCAAATGTATCTTTTCAAACTGTTGGGCAACATACCAGGAGAATGCAATATACCCTCTTCCACATACATGAGCTCCCAGAGGCCCATGGTTGGTTAGTGTTACTGTGATTGACAGGGGAGAAAGAGATGCCATCCCTCTCACACAGAGACTCCCATAGGTTGGCTGTGGTATTGGTGGGATTCCAACTCACGATCTCAAAGAGATAGAGTGGTCATTTTTCTTTCATATCACTCAGGAGCCTTTTAGATTTTTATCAATTTGGCTCCCACCAAGATATGAAACATACACACAGGTTTGTGCCTGTACATATTGTATGTATGGAGTGATTTAGGACAGGTGTGCTGAGTGTGTAACAACATGGACTGTGTCTTTTTCCATTAATGATGTCAGTCATCAAGCTCTCCCCCCCCCATTAGCTCCACTTTAGTCTTCCTAAGTGATGCCTGGCTTCAGTGTCGATTTAACAGCTATAGAGAGCAGGTTAAGTGCTCCTGGATGAAAGGTGCTCGAGTCTTGATCACATGTCTTCAGCTTCTGCCTCATCAGCTCTTTTCATTTGCGTCATCATATGTCTCCTCCTGTCACCATCTCCTCCTTTCTCCTTGCTTCCTTTTTTAGCAGCTTAACTTTATCAGCCACCTTTCTGTGCCCATCTTGACACCCAGTTTCTCCTTGTTTCATGCTCACTGAGTGTCCAAGACTGACGTAAGCAAAAAGAAATTACATTCAAACTAACGCAAAGCTAAAGCAATCTCCAGCATGTAATTAAATGGTGAATGGTCTGTACTTATACAGCACCTTTTAACCTTAGTGTTTCTACAAAGCACTTTGCATTGGTTCTCATTCACACACACACTCACATGCAAGGCACTAGCCTGCCATCAGAAACAACTTGGGGTTCAGTGTCTTGCCCAAGGACACTTTTGCATGTGGGCCTGGAATCAAACCGCGAACCCTATGATTAGTGGATAGCCCGCTCTACCACCTGAGCCACAGCCACACAATGTGTATAAGCATGTCCACATGTCATATCTCCTAACAGCAGAAGTGTAAAAACTCCTCAAATTTCATTGTGGGTCATCTGTATGATGCTGTTGTATCTGTCTTTTTTTTAAACGTGAAAGTTTTTTTTTTTTTTCTTGTTCAGCTGTCAGCTTACCTTCTTATAAGTGTGTTTAATGTATTTACTTTTTACTGGAGCATGGAATTGAATGCTTATCAGCTGAAGTGCTGGTGGTTTGTTTCCATTGAAAGCTATTATATAAGTTATGAAGCGCCGCTCCAGTGTAACTCTCCTGATTTATGAAGCCCATATGCTAGCCCAATGTAGGATTTTAACACCCTCAAACTAAAGAGGTAATAAAATTAACATTTATCACCATGATATAAGGCACCATGTATAACCTGTGTCCCGAATGTGCAAAATTATTATTCTGTATAATGATTTTTTTTTTTTAATACAGTAAAACTCTCCATCTCAGCTCTCAGATTGGACATATAATGTCCCGTAAATCAAGAAAACATCCCATAAGGATAATTGAGTCCTTTTCTCACGTCCCTCTTTCATGTAAAGACAAAGTAACATAAAACTGCTAATGATTTTGGAAATAAGAAATAAACCTGTCATCATTTCTGTAGCAGTTCTTAATAAAAGATTTATTCATAGATTATAAAGGTGTTCTTAAGGCCCTATGTAAATTAGTTTTTAAATAAAGTGTTACCGACTATGCTAATTCTTTTTTCTAGTTAGCATGTTTCTTCACATGTCTCTGCAGCTCAGGCAATGTGAGGACACACAGAGGGGGAGACAGACTAGTTGACAGGCTGTGTTTCATGGTCTAAACTTTCTGTTTGTTTGTTTGTTTGTTTGTTTGTTTGTTTGTTTGTGTGTGGGGGGGTGGGTGTGTGTTTGATGATGATGATGATGTCAGTCTTGTGTCAGTACACCACATTGCTTCTTTGTTTTCAAAACTGCTGAGCACATCATCTGAGCAAATGCACTCTTTGCATTTGACTAGTGCAGTGGTGGATCGTCCACAGGGGTAGGTGGGGAAGAGCCTGATAATTTATATCAGCCATTCAACAAATAATAATCTTCAAGTCCTCGTTCACAGTGTCATACATTTTAAATACATACTTGAAATACTAATTACTTACAGTATGTTAAGTGACTAATTATTTGCAAAAGTTGTTATTAACCCTAACCCTAACCCAAAGCAAATTTTTGTTAATTTGATCACCGTTCTAGATGTTGCATAATCCCGGGGCAATGAGCTTCCATAGAATATAATTGCACCTACAGTGGTCAATAATGGGAACCGCAACAAGTGTTGAGGAGGTCTATAGGGGCAGCATTTTCTCTGCCCCTAATGACAGCTAATGACAAGGCCCCTTTAAAATTAGAATCTGGTTCTGCCAACAATAGCAGCAATAACTGCAACCAAATGCTTTTGATAACTGGAGATCAGACTTTCACTTACTTCTAGGGCTAGGATTTACTCCTATGCTTTGGGTCGTTGTCTTGCTGCATAATCCAGTTGCACTTGAGGTTCAACTTAAGCACACTGTGCGATTTTTACAAGTCCTTTACGACTTTTGCTTGTCAGACTGTACGAACATGATCCCCTTAGTAAGCCATGTCACACTGTAGGATCTTAGTGGTCAATTAATGTCAGACTATACGACAGTCAAGACGCAAAAAACGGATGCAGGCAAAAAGACTCGTACAGAGTAGGAGAAGCCACACACCATCACACTGCCACCACCATGCTTGTCTGTAGGTATGATGATCTTTTTGTGAAACTGTGTTTGGTTTACACCAGATGTAATGGGACCCCTATCTTCCAAACAGTTCCACTTTTGACTCATCAATCCACCCAAAAGGTTTTCATCATTCACCCAAAAGGTTTGAGGATTATCAAGGTATGTTTTGGCAAAATTCAGATGAGCCTTAATGATCTTCTGGGTTAGCAGTGGTTTTCACCTCACCACTCTTCCATGGATGCCATTTTTGCCCAGTGTCTTTCTGATAGTGGAGTCATGAACAGTGACCTTTTATTGATGCAAGAGAGGTCTGTAGGTCCTTTGATGTTGTCCTTGGCTCTTTTGTGACTTCCTGGATGAGTCACTGCTGTGCTCTTGCAGAAATTTTGGAAGGTCAGCCACTTCTGGAAAGGTTCAATAATGTGCTGAGTTTTTCCATTTGGAGATAATGGCTCTCACACTGGTTCTTTGGAGTCCCAGAGCCTTTGAAATAACTTTGTAACCCTTCTGAGACTGATCTATTTTAATCACTTTCTGCCTCGTCATTTCAGGAATTTCTTTCAGTTTTGGCATAATGTGTTACTGGGTAAGACCTTTTAACCAACTTCATGCTGTTGAAAAAGTTCTATTTAAGTGTTGATTTGATTGAACAGGGTTTGCAATAGGCATGAAAAAAATTTCTCATTATAGCCTCATTTTTGGGGTGCTAATTTAATGTATTTTGTGTAGTTTTTGAGATGTAGTTTGACAGGAAATTTTGCAGAAAGCTGTAAACCTTGTTTAATCGTATCAACACTCGAACACAGCTTCTAAAACCTACTGAACTCAATGCTGGATGACTGTATGCTGTTGACTCTCAGTTGTCTGTTATGGGGTTACCTTAAAAATTCACAAAATAGCAGCCTATAGAAGTCTGCTCTCTCGACTTAATTTCGTTTGACACTTCGGCATTATTAATAATTAATGATATTAATGTTGGTCTGCCTCACCAAAAGCTATGGTCATGAGCCCGTGTTGAACTGGCATTAGAGAACTTTCACTTTCTGTGTAATTGAGTTTTTAGTTATTATTCAATTTAACCTCGTGCCCTGATTTTATTGGCTCAACTGCAAAATGACGACCTTCCGAACTCTGATTGTGTGTGTGTGTGTGTGTGTGTGTGTGTGTGTGTGTGTGTGTGTGTGTGTGTGTGTGTGTGTGTGTGTGTGTGTGTGTGTGAGTGAGAGTGTGTGTGTGTGTAAAGTGGGTGGTAAAGCCTATGGGTAGGTGTGCATTATTGAACCTATACATAAAGAAGGTATCGATTTGAACCTTCTGGTTAATTCTAAAACCTCATGCAAGATCACATGTGTGTTTTTGTGTGACCTTGCTTGGACACCTTCTGGTTTTTTTTTTGTTTTGTTTTGTTTTTTTGTTTTTTTTTAAACTTCCATGTTTGTTCATTTGTACCACAATGGAAAATCAAAGAACAAATTCTAAAAGGCACGATTCTTCTAACATAAACATTCCCAAAGCTTCCAGTGCTTCTGCTGTCTTTTTGTACTTCACCTTTATTTCACAAACACATTTCTTTTCACCTTTGTTCACACACCATGTGTGATTTTTCTGCCAAGATGGAAATCTCCTGCTATTTGAATATTTATAAATCATTCTCAAAATACCTTCTTTTTTCACTGCACATTTATTTTCTCAAAAACCTTTCATTTTAACTTGGATATGGGTCAGGAAAGTGAAGTGCGCAATTGTCATTCAGAAAAGCATTTAACGTGACATTTCTAATGTCAAATTTTTCAAATAATGTCACAATAAACCTACAAATTCATCTTTGTGTTTTGTTAAGACACATTGTTAAGGACAGTACATGCTAAGCTTTTAGGTTATTATAGACTCCTTGCTCATTTTAAATATATATATTTTTCTATTATATTTTCCAAGATAGAAAAATAATTTTCAAAGATAGAGTGTATGCATACAGCATTCTCACACAATTACACACAAAACATAATTCACAATTGCTTTATTCATGTAGTGAACTGCAGTGATCCAGAGGTGTCCAGCATGTAATATATTATACTGTACCTTCTTTTTTTTTATTGAGTTCAAATTGTTTATTGCACTTACTCTATTAAAAGTACTGATATATCACTTGGTATTTAAGTGTGAATGACATCAGGGTCATGTGTTATCACTAGTTAGAGAAATTAGTAGACAGAAGGAAAGGCAGCATGGCCTCTAAGTCATAAAGGGATTGTTCAAACACAAGACTTCTCTGAGTTTGCACAATGTTACATTGACACTAAATCAGGAATTCCTGTTTGGCAGCACAGTCATGCAGAAATCTTCAAAGCACCAAAAAAGTTTATATGAAATATGTACAGTAAAATACAGGGGGTCCCATAAGTCTCCATACATAAAGAACTGTGTTTGCCAGCACCACGTCAGTTGTGGCTTCGTCAGTGGGTGTCGGTGGACGTCTACTTCTCTGTCAGTCCCTAAGACTTACAGTCTTTTTGAATTTGTTGATAAGTTTGGCAACAGTGTCGTGTATGATGTGCTTGCCATGTTTTCTGTTAAAGTCCATCGCTAACTTGCAACAGCTTCATAATCCAGTCATGAGAATGATTTCAATATGTACATTCTTTTTTGTTGTTGTTGTTAAAGGCTATTTGAAAAAAATATATATAATAAAAATTAAGTATGGAAGACATTTTGCTAAAAACGTGATCATTTCCCCTATGCATGGAGACGTTTGTGTATGGGACATTGTATAAATATAATCTGAAATAATTTCATGACTTTATGCTAGACACAAAGATGTTTCCTGTGCAATTTTAATAAAGAATAATTATGTGCAAACCCCCACCACCACCACTAAAGCAATCTTGTTTGTTTGTTATTTGATTTGAGACAATAAAATGTCGCTCATTTTTTCATCTTCAGTAACCACTTTATCCTGGTCAGGGTTGCATTAGATCCAGAGACTATCCTAATAACACTAGGCTTGAGGTGGCAATATGCACAGGACCATGGTGGGATGAAGGGGACCATACATGTTCACACACTCATTCACATCTACTGGCATGTTTTGGGGAGGTGGAGAACCTGGAGGAAACCCACGCAGACACAGGGAGAACATGTGAAACTCCACACTGACAGTAATCCGAGCTGTGGGAGTTTATCAGTTCACTTTCATTCTAAATACTCTGGATGTACTGGAGATGACTTCATTTAGATATGCTTTGGTTTGTATATTAATCCATTGTTGAATTTTAATACTAAATACTGTAGCATTTCAAAACTTGTGCATATTTCACGTAAAACAATATGAAAAAAGGCATTTTGGGGGGTTGTTATGATTTTTGAAGCTTTGCTGCAGTATTAATAGTGTATTTTCTCATTTACTCTGAACACATCTGAAGGATTTTGTAAATAAACAGCTATAAATAATGTAAGTACAGATCATCTAGATCATATTTTAGACACAGATAGATACTAGCAGAAATGTCTCTCTAGATCCATGCCTCTTCAGCCCACCCCCACCCCCACCCCCACCCAACCCCCGCACCCCCAAGCTAAACACCATATGTTATTGATCAGTCGCCCACATCACACATCCCTCAGGGTTAATGCGATGGTGAGAGATAGCAAAGTGAGTGATGCTGTATTGCAGCCCATCAGCAGGAAGGTAGAGTTAAGGGCATGTAGAAGACTCTATGATACACAGTGTTTAATGGATGCATGGTGTTATCTAAACCTCACTCTTGAGTTGGGAGAGTTTTATGTTACGTCAATTATTCATCAGCTCTTGGAGAAGCAACATAAGTGTATTGGAAGTGTACAGAGTTCAGGGGAAGGGCAGAGAAAGAAACTCCAGCAGGGTAATATTTGATTTTGTGTATTTGGTGAACTGTAAAGGGATTAAAACTTGGCGACTTGCGAGTATGGACCTGAGGGACTTGATTAATGGTATATTTCATAATTCTTCATAACACACTGGTATGTTGGAACGTTCTATCTTTGGACAGTAAAAAAAAACAACAACAACAACTAATTATTTACGAGGCGAGAAGTTTGTCACTTGAATAATCATCTCTAGAGGATGCAGTTAATGAATTTTGACAGCTTCTGGATTCCTTAATGTTTATTTGATTTATATTTACTTCTGCGAGTTGCATTACACCTGTGCTCTAATGACTTTGCACATTAACATGCATAATCTGTGGGTGTGTTGGAGTGTGTGTGTGTGTGTGTGTGTGTGTGTGTGTGTGTGTGTGGGAGGGGATATGGAGGTGGGGGGCCATGTTGGCTGGTTTGGGTACATTTACATTTATGTCTAGGGAGGTTTCAGTAGAACATGTGGCATTACTTCGGAGAATCAGCCTCTTGGGACCAAGTGCACTGGGCCATTATGCAAATTTTATATGAATATTGAATATTATGTGTGTCATTTTGTCCGGGTGTACACCAATTTACAATTCTCTCTCTCTCTCTCTCTCTCTCTCTCTCTCTCTCTCTCTCTCTCTCTTTTTCTTCATTCAGACAAACATTCCCTTCCTGCAGAACGTTTTGAGTAATAACCAGTTTGTGTACAGCACGGTGGACACACAGTTTATCGATGAGAATCAGGAGCTGTTCAACCTCAAACCCACGCAGAACCGTGCACAGAAACTCCTGCATTATCTGGGTTAGTGTGCATGAGTTTATTATTGTCTTATTGTTCTCTAAAATACAGATAATTATTCTCTATTGTTACTACATTTGTTTAATTGAAGGGCTATTTGTGTGTGTGTGTGTGAGAGAGAGAGAGAGAGAGAGAGAGAGAGAGAGAGAGAGAGAGAGAGAGAGATCTTTAAGCATATGTGTGGATATGTTTTCTGCAGGACATGTGATGGTAAATGGGCCAACAACACCAATCCCAGTCAAGGCCAAGCCTTCTACCACAGACCCGGTCATTCCTCCTGTCCCTCTAGGTATGACCACAAACACACGCACACACACACACACACACACACCCTCGCAGAAAGGTTGGCTACTTTATTTTATTTCACTACTTTCTGCCAAATTTCATAAAGGTACATATAGAGTCATGTACAGTACAGTAGTAATCAATAAATTTTTAAAATAATCAAAACCAGATTATTCTATCTGAAGGTTATAGCTGTTAGATTATACTTGTGTATTGTAGGGTTGTCACGATACCATAAACATATCTCACGATAACATACCAGCTGAAGTATCACAATACCAAGTAGTATCACCTCAGAGTACGAAGAACGAACACAATATTAGCAATATTAACTGAATTTGGAAAGGAACACCAAAAAAAATCATAAAATTCGGAACATTAGATCGATTACTAGGAAATATGGCTAATTTTAGGCTTTACACATAGCGGTTAACATAACATTAGTTCGCTTTAGCTAATTTGAGTATTTACACAGCGGTTAGCATAATGTTAGCTCGCTTCAGCTAATTTTTGTATTTACATACAGCGGTTAGCATAACGTTAGCTTGCTTACTAGAAACAAGGCTACTTTTAGAATTTACACACAGGGGTTAGCTTGACATTAGCTTGCTTCAGCTACTTTTAGTATTTACACATAGCGGTTAGCTTAACATTAGCTCACTTCAGCTAATTTTAGTATTTACACACAGCGATTAGCATAATATTAGCTTGCTTACTAGCAAACAAGGCTACTTTTAGTATTTACACACAGTGGTTAGCATAATGTTAGCTCGTTTGGTAGAAAATAGGAAATCTTTAAAGATTAAGGTAATGAATTTAAGTTCAATGAAGTCTAACCTTTGTGTATTCTGCAACACATACAACATTATTTCTGGTACTACCATATCGACGAAACTACCATTTAAAAAATACAATGGCATCGGCAGTATGTTCATGCATTAATTTCATGACAGTACTTTAGTACTGTTATACCGTGCAATTCTAGTGTTTTGTGGATTTCTCTCATGCTTTCTTGACTTCTGGTGCTAAAAATGACTCAATTAAACAGCTGTGTCTCAATTAAACAGGTGCAAGACTGCAAATCCCTTTTACTGACTAGAATATAATTTAAGTATTAAGGGGAGTTTCCCACTCAAAGCACAAAATACTGGGCGGACAGTATTGTACTGCTCCACCTATTCCCATTTATCAAGGTTGATAGTAATTATTGACTTTGTCATTGCATGTGCTATTTAATGCCTCTAACAAATAGTTGTTTTTACAGTTGCAATCAAAATTATTCAACCCCCATTGCAAATCAGGTGTATTGTCAAAATTTACAGACTTTCAGCTGTTTGCATTTTACAAATAAACAAAAGCAATTGAAATAGTTCAACACAATGAATGCTTCAAGTGGTTTCCCCAAATTCAACTGAAAATGCAACTTATAATTATTTTCTCCAGTTTCAAAATTATTCAGTCCCTTCATGGCAAGAATCTTTAGTACTTAGTAGAGCACCCTTTTGATGTTATGGCCTGCTGCAAATGAGATGCATAGCTTCTGGCAGCGTTCCTGAGGAATCTTAGACCATTCCTCATGAGCAGTGGCCTCCAGTTCAGTAATATTCTTGGGTTTGCGTGCTGCAACCGTCTTCTTCAAATCCCACCACAGATTTTCAGGTGACTGTGATGGCCTTGTAGAATCTTCCAGGACTTCTTCTGCAACCAAGCTTTGGTGGAATTTGAGGTATGCTTGGGATAATTGTCCTGTTGGAAGGTCCAATGACGCCCAAGCTTCAGCTTCCTCACAGACGGCATGATGTTTTCTCCTAGGATTTCCTGATACTTCAGTGAATCCATTTTACCTTCTACACACTGCAGGTTTCTAGTGCAAGAGGATACAAAGCAGCCCCAGAGCATCACTGAGCCACCACCATGCTTGAATGTGGACAAAGTGTTCTTTCTTCATTCTTCTTTATCCAGACATACTGCTGATCCATCATGCTGAAAAGTTCCAGTTTTTTCATCAAGCCACAGAACAGAATCCCAAAACTTCTGTGGCTTATTTATATGATTTTGAGCCGACTTTTCTTGTGCTTTTGGGTCAGTAGTGGTGTGCATCTTGGAGTTCTGGCATGGAAACCTTCTGCGTTTTGTACGTGTCATACTGTGCTCACTGAAACCTCAGTGTCTGTTGCTACCAAGTCTTGCTGCAGGTCTTTTGCAGTCACTCGAGGGTTTTTTACAACCTGCCTTCTCAGAAATCTGGTTGCAGCCATTGATAGCTTGCTTTTTCTGCCACATCCAGGTATTTCATACATTTTCTACCCCTAGCCAGTTCAGGTATTTCATGTGTTCCAGCTCAAGCACACCTGGTGCAACTAATGAAGATCTTGATTAGTTGCATCAGGTGTGCTTGAGACAAAACCTGTTTTGCATATTTGTGCTGTAGTGAGGAATTCTATTCAGGGGGTTGAATAATTTTGAAACTGGAAAAATCATTATAAGTTGCATTTTCAGTTGAATTTGGGGAAACCACTTCGCATTCGTTGTGTTGAAATATTTCAACTACTTTTGTTTGATTTATTCATTGCAAACAGCTGAAAGTCTGTAAATTTTGACAATAAACCTTTGCAATGGGGTTAAATAATATTGAATGCAACTGTTTACTGATGGCTACAGATGAAAGTATGAGAATGTGTGTGCTTCTCTGTTTGTCTCACATTCTGTATGTATGTGTGTGTGTGTGTGTGTATATATATATATATATATATATATATATATATATATATATATATATATATATATATGTAGGTGTGTGTGAATGTGTTTAAGTGGGTCACATCTGTATTAGCTATAACCCAATGCCTCTGGGACACTTCAGAGTCCCACTTAGCCTGTGTGTGTGTGTGTGTGTGTGTGTGTGTGTGTGTGTGTGTGTGTGTGTGTGTGTGTGTGTGTGTGTGTGAAAGAAAGGAGGGGCATGTCACAAAGCGTGTTAAACAGATTTTGAATGCTTTACTTTCTTTCATATAACATAAGCAGAGCTTGTCTGAAATCTACATAAAACTGGAAAATCCCATCGCCATCACATTTGACTCTTTTCTCGAGTGTGTGTGTGTGTGTGTGTGTGTGTGTGTGTGTGTGTGTGTGTGTGTGTGTGTGTGTGAGTGTGTGTCAGTACCTGTCAGAAATCATTCCTGTAATACAATCTTATATAATGTATTGCTAAGACTGATACTAAATGCATCAACATGCCTAATGTATTGGTATATGAATATATACGTAGGTCAATAATAAATACTGTGTGTGTGTGTGTGTGTGTGTGTGTGTGTGTGTGTGTGTGTGTGTAGGAGAGCCTCCTGCAGGTTTCCGTGAGGTCCTGTTGAAAGAAGGTCCTGAGGGTTTTGCCCGGGCAGTGAGACAGCATCAGGGCTTGCTCTTGATGGACACCACTTTTAGAGACGCTCATCAGTCTCTGTTAGCCACTCGTGTTAGAACACATGACCTGAAAAAGATTGCCCCGTACGTCGCACACAACTTCAGCAATCTGTTCAGTGTGGAGAACTGGGGAGGTGAGGATTATGCCTTTCATTCACTGACTCTATAATATTATTATCCTCTGACCTGTTCATGTGCAAGCTTGACACGATCATACCTCTCCATTACTTGGGCCCCTGAGCAATTATCTGTTTACTTAATAACCTATAAATTCATTGTGGTATCACCCAACCATTCATACACATCTCCCATCGGTCATTAGCAACCTGCTCAAACTATGGTGCTGTTGAGAGCCCGACGATCAAAAGATACTGATTCATTTTCTGTAAAAGCATAGCTCTGAGAATTTTCTGGCTGCAAGGTTTATATTCATCTTTATTCATTATTTCTTTATTGAAATGTATTAATAATCATTTTAATCCATTAAAATTATTTAAAAATTTGTTTCTATAGTAGAAAATTGTTTCTATAGTAACAACTGTACTCGACATAAAAGGATGAGATCAAAAATGTTTTTTCAGCCTGATTCCAGTGGAGAACCCTTTTAAAGAGGACCTGTGATGCCCCTTTTTACAAGATGTAATGTACGTCACAGGTGTCCCCAGAATGTGTGAAGTTTCAGCTCAGAATACCCCACGGATCATTTGTTATACCATGCTGTAAATGCCCCTTTTTAGGTGGAATCAAAAACACGCTGTTTTCCTGTCTGTCTCTTTAAATGCAAATGAGCTGCTGCTCCCCGCCCCCTTTATAGAAGAGGACTGTGCCTTGACAGCTCGCGCTTCAGATACTATACGGCAACAACAAATCAGGAAAACCAATATGACTGACACCGTAAATACCGGTGTTCAGCACTATATGTATGAATTATATAGACTTTAAGTGTTTTCGGGTTACAAATAAAAATAACGACATAGCTCTGGTGTCTGTGAATACGATCAGAGACAATGGTAACTTTAGCCGCATTAGCCGTGGAATCTGCTAACAAGCAGTTTCAGAAAAGCGATTTTCAAACATTCACAAAATAAAGTGCGATATTTAGGTCCTCTGGATATGAAACTGGATCACGAATAGTTGGTATTGATCCATCCTTGATAATCAACTTTTCAGCATATCTTGCTATGTATTGACCCTCGTTCACAAAGCAGTCTGGTGTAAAATGATTCAAACAAACATACACGAATGTAGCTATTTTTGGGGCACATTTCCTTCAAAAATAAAAATACTCCACTGCGTCTTCAGTGTCTCTGATGCCAGAAGTACATGAAGACTCTTATGTTCATTCTTACAGCCAACAATAGAACACTTACAAAGCTTATGAAGCTGAGATATTCTTCTTATCACTGTAGCTGCTCCAGTGCGGAGAACATGGTGGACTGTGTGCAGCTCACTCAAGGGAGGAGCTGTGCTAATAGGACAGAGTCTGTCACCAGTTGTGGGCGGGACCTATTCCAATGTGATGTCACATTGGATAGAAATCGCAAATGACTCATTTTGAGACACTGTTTATGATTTGTAGGGAATATGAAAAAGGAGTGGGTGGATTTTTATCATTGTAGTGTGTTTAAACACCATGTAAAAGTGAATTTTGCATAATAGGTCCCCTTTAAGTTGCACAAAGAACTTTTTAATCTCAAGTTCTTTAGAGAACCATCTATTTGCTGGTGTTTTAGAAACCCAGAAATGCTTCTTCACAGCAATGCCAGAAGGAAGCATGTTATCATAAGTTCTCTAAAAAAAACTCTTAGTGCTTTAAGGAACCAAAGTAAGGTTCTGAAGAGTGATGCCAGGAGGACCTTTTCCAGTCCCACAAGCAACCTTGTAGGGTTCACTTTGGTTCACGTAAAGTGTATTTACACTCCGGTTATCCGAAAACACCCCCATCCCCAAATCTTAAGTGAAACCAATGCAGCAACTAACAAACATCACTTTGTCAGTGTGTTATTTCCTTCTGTCATCCAACTGATAAGCACTGTTATAAAATAAGTATTTGTATATGTAGATCCTACACCACACTCCTCATATATACCTAGTCTCTTGTCACAGTCAGCTTCAGCCATGAAACGTTTCTAAATGATATTAATCAGCATGGCAGGAAAACATAATTGTTAACGGCAACAACAAATAAAAGGATATTATTTAACCATGGACTGCGTCTGCAGCTCATGTATGACGTGTACAGATATGAGAGGAGCTGAAAGAAGATAGCCAGCGTTATCACTGTAAAAAAAAGACTCGGTCTGTCATCTGATACAGAACAAAGCAACAAGAGTTAACAAGGCGTAACTGCTATATCTCATAGCAGAATGAAAAATCAAAATTAAAATACAGTGCCTTCCAGCATCTTCTGACAGCACAGTCTATTACTGCTATCTTTGTTGTATACCAAAGAAATCTGCATTAATGAAAAAAAGATGAATGTGAGGCAGATGTAGAGAATGTTATATTTCATTTGCAGGTATTTTTGGGCATATAGTTTTACTATAAGGGAATTACAGCACTTTTATTGTCTATAACTTCTTTTTATATAAGCTCCAGCAGATAGGAGTGTAGTGTTTAATGTTTAAAGCTTCTGGTTGTGTTGCGTAAGGACACAGAGATGTGAATGTGTAACCCTGGGTCTTATTGGCTCTTGTTTTTGTTTTTGGGGTGGGGGGTTCCCAGTAGCTTTGGATTGTGCCTTTACATGCTTGATTTACTGACAATTTGACTCAGAAATCAATTTCGAGCTGTACTGCTTTTCCATATTTTTCTTCTGATGGTTTCCTGTTGTCATTGTTATATGTATTGAGTTGCTATGTTTAATGAGGCTGAAGCCTTTATCCTCCACAAACACAAACGCAGAGTCTCTGTACGTGTCTGTGTGCCTTTAATCTTTTGTTCCATCCATTAAAATGAGTGAACCAATTATAACAAAATGGTTATGAAGGTTTACGGTTATTACATACTAATTGTTATTATGAATATTTTAAACCAATTAGCTTAATTACAGTTTTGGAAGTGTAACACTGTTGAAGAACAATGACGGTTTAGTGATTGCAGTCTAAAGACACTGCTCACTTGCTCTTAACTCATCTGAAATTCTATTTTTATGGTCAGAAATGAACACAAGGTAATCTTCGGTTCAAAACCTGTGATGATGCTAGTGCTTATCTGAACAATTTGGACCATTTTTTAGAGCAAACACAAGACCAAAATCTATATATTCCTGCTTTGAAGAACAGTCATAAAATCCTGTACCATTTCTTATACAGCTTTGTTAATGAGCATTATGTATTTCACCCCAATTCAACATACGTTGGCTACCTTTACTAACAAAAAGTACAGTTATGTCTAATAAATATGAATCAGACAGTTGCTCTCATCGAGACATGTCCTTGTCACGTACTGTGGGGAATGCGGAAGCAGATGCGGGCGGCAGATTCAGGCAGTATAATCCAGAGGAGTGAACAAAGTTCGTAGTCAAGAAACGGGTAAGGGTCAGGCGATCATGCAAACAAAACAAAACATGGCAAGGCAGAAATCGAGGTCGGGAACGTAAGCAATGGTCAAATTTACTTTGCAATAAACACGGTAGATAAGGCTTGGATAACGACAGAGAAAGTAGTTAGCTGAGCGTTTACTTCGCAAGGTATGTATGCATCCAAAGCCTCTTATAAGCTGTGGCGAGAGGGCGAAGTGATTGGCTGCAGGTGTGTGTGTCAGAACTCCGGGGAAGGTGAGCGCATGTGTGTGTGGGAAGTGTAGTCCTCAGTGACACCCCCCCCACCCAAAGGGCTCACTCCGGGATCAGAGTTCTTTCTGGGTCATCCCCGGGGTCGTGGACCTGCAAGTTCAGGTTGAGCTGCATGGAAGTCCTTACTGAGCTGTGGGTCCCATAGGTCTTCTGTCGGAATCCAGCATTGTTGTTTTGGTCCGTAGCCCTCCCACTCGAATAAATATTCCAGCTTACCCCTCCTGCGCCTAGAGTTGAGGATATTCTTGATCAGGTATGCAGGTTGCCCATCGATCTCCAGTGGTACAGGAGGGGTTTCAGAGGGCATCTAAGTGGCCAGAGGTCCTGTGATGACGGGCGTAAGTCATGACACGTGGAAGGAGGGGGCTATGTGGCTGTGCCGAGGTAATTCCAGACGTTAGGTAACCTCATTGATTTGTTTGAGGATCTTGAATGGCCCCGTGTATCTTGGGGTGAGTTTTTTTGCAGCCATGTGGTTGTCTCAAGTCCCTTGTGGATAACCAAACCCTGGTAACATGGATGCTCACTGTGGCAGCGATCAGCTCTACATTTGTATGTGTGTGAGGTCTGTCTCAGGCACTGGTGTGTGTTGGACCAAACTTGTTCGCTCCTCTGGAACCACTGATCCACTGCTGGTGATTCAGTGGGAGTCGCATTCCAAGGAAACAGTGTGGGTTGGTAACCTAGTACGCTCTGAAATGGTGTGAGGCCCATGGCTGAGTGTCGTAGTGAATTTTGAGCATATTCGGCCCACGGAAGGAATCTGCTCCAATCCTCGAGAATTGAGACACAGAATGTCCTAAGGAACCGGCCTAGTTCCAGGTTGACTCGTGAATTGAGGTCCTCGATCACTGACTATTTCCTCCGGGATGCCGAAGTACCTGAATACATGCTGAAATAGTAATTCGGCTGTCATGAATGCGGTGGGCAGGGCGTGTAGTGGAATGAGCCTTTCTGACTTTGAATATCGTTCCACCGTTACCAGAATGGTTGTGTTACCTTGGGACTTGGGTAAATCTGTAACAAAGTCAATAGATATATGTGACCATGGGTGTTCTGGTACAGGTAGGGGTTTGAGCTTGCCAGCAGGAAGTGTCCGTGGTACTTTACTCTGCACACCCGATGAACATGACACCACCACTCTGTGTATCTCCCTATCCATATTAGGCCACCAGTACTTTTCCCGTAACAGATGGTATGTGCGTCGTGCCCCTGGGTGACCTGTGCCAACCACCGTGTGGGCCCAGACGATGAGTTCCTGTCGGTACCGTTCAGGCACAAATCGTCTTCCCGCAGGGCATGTTTCTGGAACTTGTGACTGGGGAATGTTCTCTAGTGCTTGATCCAGCTCCCACTCTAGGGCACTAATAATACATGAGGTGGGTATGATGTACTCCTCATGGTTCCCCCGAGCCTCAGTGTTGTCCAGACGAGACAGGGCGTCAGCCTTAGTATTCTTGGATCCGGGTTGGTATGACAGGGTGAACTGGAACCTGGCGAAAAACAGTGACCATCAGGCTTGACGGGGTGACAACCTCTTTGCAGTACGTAGATATTCTAAGTTTTTGTGATCAGTGAATATGACGAAAGGGTGTGTAGCTCCCTCCAGCCAGTGTCGCCATTCTTCCAGGGCTAGCTTAATGGCCATGAGTTCTCTTTTGCCCACATCGTAGTTTCTTTCGGCAGGTGATAGTTTTCGTGAAAAGAATGCCACTGGAAGGAGTTTGGGCCTCTCTCCGAAAAGCTGTGAGAGAACAGCTCCTATGCCTGTCTCTGATGCGTCGACCTCCACCACGAATGGTTTGGATGGGTCTGGGTGCTTGATAATGGGAGCGGTTGTGAAGGCCTTCTTGAGCTGATCAAGTGCTGCTTGGGCAGCTAGGTTCCATGGCAGGCGTTTGGGCTTTCCTTTCAACAAGGATGTCAGTGGGTTTGCTATGGAGCTGAAATTTCGGATGAACCTTCTGTAGAAATTGGCGAAACCCAGGAATCTCTGTGGCTCCTTCACTGTTGCAGGCTTGGGCCAGTCTACTACTGCTTTTACTTTTACTTGGTCCATGGTAACCCCCTCAGCGCCAATGATGTGCCCCAGAAATGAAATGGTATCTTTATGGAACTCACACTTTTCGGCTTTGACGTACAGCTGGTGCTGGTGTAATCGTTGCAGGACTTTATGGACATGGTGAACGTGCTCCTCCTTGGAACTGGAATAGATCAATATATCGTCAATGTACGTGATTACATTATGTCCCAGCATGTCCCTTAAGACATCGTTTATTAGACACTGGAAGACAGAGGGAGCGCTAGAAAGCCCATATCGCATTACCAGGTATTCGTAGTGCCTGGAGGTGGTGCTAAACCCCGTCTTCCACTTGTCTCCCTCTCTGATCCTGACCAAGTTGTATGCACTGCGGAGGTCCAGATTTGCTAAGATGGTAGCAGCGCAAAATTGTTCTAGAGTGACTGTACTAACGAAAGAGGGTAGCAATACTTGATACAGCATTGGTTTAACCCTCCTCCCTTTTCTCCACAAAGAAGAATCCTGCGGAGGCTGGGGACATAGAGGGTCTTATGTAGCCCTGTTGTAGTGCCTCTTGGATGTATTCCTCCATAGCTCGCTGTTCAGTCTGTGATAGTGGGTAAACCCTTCCTCGGGGTGGAGTAGTGCCCGGAAGCAGCTCAATGGCGCAGTCGTAGGACCGATGAGGTGGTAATCCACTGGCTTTTTCTTTGCTAAACGCCTCGCTGAGGTCCTGGTATTCAGTGGGAATGCGGACTATGGTAGTCTTGTTTGGGCTCTTGATGGAGGTGGTCGCTAGCATGATCATGAGTGTCTGAAGACAATGTTTGATTCAATGGGGGGACCATCGCGTGATCTCTTTGTGAGTCCAGGAAATACCCGGGTCGTGGTGTTCTAACCAGGGGAGGCCTAGGATGAAATTCCGATGAAATTGTCGATGAAATTCCCCACTGCTCCTGAGTTAATCAGCGCTTCTAAAGTACAACATAGTCCTGAGTATTCTACTATGACCGGCAGCAAGAATGCAGATTGAAATGCGCTCTGGGTTAAAGGACCCAAACTCACCCCTGGCTGATGTAGCTTAGCCGCTCCGCGGTCTCCTATGTCACGGCGTTGCTTGAGAGGGAATTGTCGGACGAAGCGCTTCTCCTCACCATAGTAGAAGCAACGAAGCTCACGACGCCATCTCTCTCTCTCCTCCATGTTAACCCGCGCCTGACCCAGCTGCATGGGTTCAGCGGGGAGACTTTGCACCGCAACATCCGCCTCGCTGCATACTTAGCAGCGGCTCTGTAGCAGGCGGTCTAGGCGAATAGCCAGGCTAATGAGTGCGTCAAGAGTTAACTGATCATCGCGACATGCCAGTTCTGTCACTATATCCAGATTCAATCCCTGGCGAAACATAGTCTTGAGGGCGGGTTGGTTCCATCCGCTCCTGGATGCGACAGTAAGAAACTCTAAAGCATAATCCGCAAAGCAGCGTGTCCCTTGCTTCAGGGTCAGTAATTCCTCCCCGGTCTCCCTGTTGTCTGGAGAGTGATCAAAGACGATCCAAAATCACTCCATCAGGTGATCCATGGTAGTCATGGTGCTCTCTCCCTGTTCCCATTCCACCGTGGCCCAGAGTAGAGCTCTGCCGGTCAATAGCGCCAAGAAATGGATCATTTTCCGACTCTCCGGCATGTCTGGGTAGCTGGAGAAAAACAGGGAGCACTGGAGGAGGAAACCCCGGCAGCGTGCCGGATCTCCGTCATATTTCTCCGGTGCCGGCATGGGAGAAAAATGCGCAGTCTTTGGTGTAGCGACCAGCGCAGCTTGAGCTAGCCTAGCCACCTGCTCAGTCAGGTTGGCTAGCTGCTGTCTCTGTTCGCTAATAATCTGACCGTAGCCTTAAACGACTTGATGCCACTGCAGATCCCCCGCTGCTTCCATTTGGAGGCGAAGTAATCTGTCACGTACCGTGGGGAATACGGAAGCAGATGCGGGCGGCAGATTCAGGCAGTATAATCCAGAGGAGTAAATAGAGTTCGTAGTCGAGAAACAGGCAAGGGTCAGGCTATCCTGCAAACATAACAAAACGGGGCAAGGCCAAAATCAAGGTCGGGAACGTAAGCAATGGTCAAAGTCACTTTGCAATAAACACAGTAGATAAGGCTTGGATAACGACAGAGAAACTAGTCAGCTGAATGTTTACTTCATAGGGCAAGTATGCATCCAAAGTCTCTTACAAGCTGTGGTGAAAGGGCAAAGTGATTGGCTGCAGGTGTGTGTGATCAGAACTCTGGGGAAGGTGAGCGCATGCGTGTGTGGGAAGTGTAGTTCTCAGCGGCCATGTTAGAAGTGGGTGTTGCTTCTCAGGAAACCGAGTCATGGCTGGGCTGAGATATGACAGTCCTAGAGGGTTAACACACAATAGCACAACAACAAAAATTCAATTTGGTCATGGGGGATGGGGGGATGGAGGGGGGATTAAGTAATTCCTTCAGATCAATTCAAGTTTATGTACTTGCATTATGAATATCGCACAGTGACAACAAAACCTGTCTACTCTAATTTAGTTAAGTGTTACTTTTACCACCGCATGCACTTAAGAGCAAAATACTTGTTGTCTGAATGTTCCTGAGGTTAAATCGAGTGTTTTATCATATGCATCTGTCTCTGTACCTCTCCCTGCTTCTTCGTAGGTGCTACATTCGATGTGGCTATGCGCTTCCTGTCAGAGTGTCCATGGCGTAGACTGCAGCAGCTGAGAAAACTAATACCCAATGTGCCTTTCCAGATGTTGCTGAGAGGAGCTAATGCTGTGGGTTACACCAACTACCCTGACAACGCCGTATTCAAGTACAAACAAATACACATGCAAGCATTCAACTCAAAGTACACAGAAAAAATTGCTTATGCGTGTAATGTACTGCAAAACCAATATTAGTAGTCATGATCCACAGCATAGGGCAAATCATAAGGACCCAGCATGAAAGGGGCGAATCCATAATCCAATACAGTAAAAAGGAAAAGGCTCATAATAAATGTAACATATGCACTGTAACGTTGATGAGACTTAACAATGAGACAATGATATAATAGGGACTAAATAGACCCATCAGGATCTAAACATAGAACAGGTGAACACAATCAGGAAATAAGCCAATACTAAAACAGGCACAATGTCACATGTCACAATGAAACATGTCACAATGAAAGCCATGCGGGTCATGCTGGGAAATGCACCATGCACTGATTTTATTTGTGACACCACAAGAGCAAAGTTTAGTCCCTCTCTATGTTACTGGAACATGTATGTACCAAGTCAGCATGATCTCACACTTCCAAATCTGTACAAAAAATAAAATAATAATAATTCACACAACTCAGTTTGTATAATAAGTGTCATGGTTATGTTAAAAGCCATGTCCTTTATAATGTATTAATTTCTATGAAAATGAACAAACTCTAGTCACATTGCTCTTTCTCATTCAAATTCATATCAAGTTATATATATGATATCAGGTTCCTCAAGTATTATATTACATTATTCTCATGTCCACATATAATGAATATCCTTACGTCATGAATTATCCTCGCTCCATTCATACTCTCTCCATCTCCATCTGTCACACACACATGGATATTATGACTGAATGAATTGGCCATTAATTTTTACAGAGAGTGACAAACATTAGCATAATCCTGAAATGTTAAGAAATGTCATTTCATCACTGACTTTCTTACTTGGTCTCTTGTGCTCTTTTTACATTAGTGCAACAACAAGCATAACTTATGCATTGTTTTTTCTTCTTTGTACTCAATTACTATTATTCAAGGCCAGAAATTAATGCACCTGCACTGAGGTGGGTGTGAGAAGCACAACAGGGGGTGGGCACTCATAATTAGCTAGTGCAGTGTGATATTCAAAACCAGATTGGACTAAAATTACTTACATTAATGTAAGTAATGTACAAAATATATTTTTGCAGCTCATGTGTGATGTGCAGGTTTGTCACCGTTGTCACTCTATAACATTATCTGAAACAGCACAGCAACAAGTTAACAAGACATCACTGCTTTATCTCACAGAAGCATGATAACATGTAAAGGGTATGGCATTCAAAATCCACTGGTGTGGTGAGATTTTTGAAACATGCTTGGACTAAAATTGTGCACACATGTAACAGGAGATATTTTAGCTTCCATTGTTTATTAAACACATCCAAAACCATAGTCAAAACAGGGTTACGGTCCATACAAGTAAACATCCTAAATACAGAAAACCAGACAATGATAATCAAAAAGCGTAAAAGCTCAAATCACAAGGTCAAAAGCAGGTAACAAGACTCAGAACTTAGGACTCATTTTAACATATTCATACTGTACACAATGGCAAAACAATATTTCCCTGCTCTAATCACCTTATATCCTCTATAGATGCCACTCCACTTCAGTGTACATGCGCTACCTCAATCAGCTACTAACTTAGTCCAAACCAAGTGAATTACATTATATGTAACAACCAAGAACTTGTTAGATGTTAAAGCTTCTAAATATGAATCTCTTGACACACCTTTCCTCCCAATCTTTAGGTTTTGTGAAGTGGCGAAGGAGAATGGTATGGACATCTTTCGTGTGTTTGACTCTCTAAACTACCTGCCTAACATGCTCATGGGGATGGAGGCTGCTGGCTCTGCTGGAGGCGTGGTGGAAGCAGCCATCTCTTACACAGGAGACGTCTCTGATCCCATGAGACAGAAATACTCACTAGAATACTATCTGGAGCTAGCAGTGGAACTTGTCAAGGCGGGGACACATATACTGGCAATAAAGGTAGGGTGTGTGCATGTGGAAATGTAACAGATGTACTGTAACTGATATATACACATATGCATACTATGATATGAAACAGGCAATGTAGTGATATTGAGAGTTTCTCTCTAGGACATGGCTGGTTTGTTAAAACCTGAGGCGAGTCACTTGCTGATCACAGCTCTGAGAGATAGATTCCCAGATGTTCCCATCCACATACACACTCATGATACGGCAGGTGCAGGTGTAGCGGCCATGTTGGCGTGTGCTGAGGCGGGTGCTGATATCGTTGATGTGGCAGTGGACTCCATGGCTGGCATGACATCTCAGCCCAGCATGGGTGCTATAGTGGCCTGCGCCAAAGGCACCAAACATGACACTGGTGAGTGAGACACCTGTCAATTAAATCAGAGATATAATCATTGTATTAAAATTAAGTCAGAATTTGAGTCAGAATGTCTGTGTGACTGTGACTAATCACTCAGAAATGGCTGAAAATATTATTTGGTTTTCTGATATGGAATCTGATGTCATGGAGTGCTTACAGTATGTAGGGGGGTCATATAGCTTTATGAACACCAACAACAAAGTCAAATAAAAATCAGAGATGATCAAAATAAAACTAGGGACTACTATAGACTACATAGAATATAACAGACAAAATATTACAGCAGAATGTCCTGGGGACTGGAAAGAGAAGTAAAACATAGCAGAAACACAACAGGAAGACAGTGAGAGTATATTTAAACCCTTTGGAATAAATAAAGAAGCAGAGAGAACGTCTGGGTTACGCATGTAAGCCTGTTCCCTGAGAAGGGAATGAGACGTTGCTTGAGATTCATCCTGTGGGAACAAGAATACCCTTTCCGTTATACTGAGGGCATAGCCTGTTCAAAATATCCAAGCCTGAGGGTCACTGCAAGACACTCAAGCCCAGGGTGGAATGTTTATCTAAGCTGTAATATTGAATGAATATGTGTGGCGTAGACCAACCCGCCGCAGCACACACATCCTATAAGGATACCCCTTTGGACAAAGTCTTCGAGGAGGCGACTCCTGTAGTGGAATGAGCCCTTATGCCCAGAGGCGTAGCGAGACTGCGTGCCTCATAAGCGATAGAGATTGCTTCCACTATACAATTGGAAATGCGCTGTTTTGACACAGCATCACCTCTACTGTCGCCACCAAACAGACCAGCCATTGCTTTTACTTATGCCTCTGGCCAGAGTGGTGGACGTAATTACAGCGAGCCTTTACTGGACACAGTAGGTGCAATTTCTCTTGTTCCGGTGTGAGGAACGTAGGAGGGCAGAAAGCCTGCAACGCTACTTGCTGACGTAGGCACTTTAGGAATATAAGCTGGTCTATGATATAAAAAGGCCTTGCTAATCCAGGGAAAAAGTCAAGGCAGGAAGGGGCAACAGAGAGAGCTTGTAGATCTCCTACTCGCTTGAGAGATGTCAGGGCCAGCAGAAGAGCTACCTTTAGAGTCAGAAGCTTCTCTGAGGCTGACTCTAAGGGCTCAAATGGGGCACCTGACAGACCTTACAGGACCACAGAAAGGTCCCAGGAAGGTATGCGTGGCCTGCAGATGGGTGTCAGCCACCTGACACCACACATAGATGTTAGACGATGTTGCCCCACTGAGGTTTCATCAATAGGGGTTTGCCAAAATGGCGACCACATAGACCCTAATTGTAGAAGGAGCCAACCCTGCTGAGAAACGTCCTTATAAGAACTCCAGGGCTATAGCTATTGCACAGTTTATTGGTCTAACTGACATTTCTCACACCACGAGACAAAAAGTCCCCACTTGAGCACATACAATTTCCTCATGGATGGTGCTCTAGCATTCAACATGGTCCTACAACCTCAGTTGTGAGACCAGAATCTATGAGCTGGTGCTCCACAGGGGCCAGACCCACAGTGTCCCTAGTTCCGGCCGAGGTTGATAAGTCAGCCCTTCGGCTTGAGACAGTAGATCCTTGCACACGGGAATCTCCAAAGGAGTGCCGTCTAGCAGGGATATTATCTCTGAGAAGCATATTTGAGCTGGCCAATAAGGTGCTTCTAGCAGCAGATGGTCTTGGCAAACTCTAGCTAGAATTTGTTCAAGCAGAGCGATCGGGGAAAAGCATACAGAGGTGTGCACCATGGCTTCCAGCCCCAGTGGTGTGGGAGGAGTGAGGGCAAACCACAGCAGGCAGTGTGTTGTCTCCTTGGAAGCGAATACATCCACTTCTGCTTGGCCGAACGTCCGCCATATGGACTACACCACTTGTGGATGGAGCCTCCAATCCCCAGGCCTCAGCCCCTCCCTCAACAGGCTGTCTGCCCCCACATTCTGGTTGCCCAGAATGAACATTGCACTCACTGACAAAAAGACCGTGAGCTGGACAGCCGTCTAAGACTGCACCCCAGCCCATGAGGGATGCTCTGTCATTACTGTCTTACGATAAGTAGATGGCCCTAAAGTGTGACACGAGGCTAGAAACTGGGGACACCTCCAAATTCTCAGAGCATGTAGACATTGCCGTGTGACACTGATTACTCTCAAAGGTTTCCTCCTCAGTCGACACCCCTGAATTTTCAGCCACCACTGAAACGGTCTCATGTGCAATAGGCCCAATCTTATAACGTTGGCTGCTGCTGCCATAATCCCCAACAGTCTCTCATAGAGACTGGAGGGATGCCCAGATCCAGCTTTATCTTGCTCAGTGTTGATAGAAACACCCTTATCATAGTAAAATTCCATATAACCCCTAGAAAAGTTGCCCTATGATCTGGAGAAACCATGCTTTCCTTGAGGTTCAACCTGAGCCCCAAGCTCTTCATGTGGGCGAGAACAACATCTAGATGTTGAATCGCCAGTTCCCTGGATCATGCTAGAATTAACCGGCAGAGACCTAGACCCAGAAGAGAGAGCAAGAGATAGAGCAGTGCTTGTCTCCGGCTCCTCTTCCAGATCCATATGAGATCCCCAGGACCTGAGCCAGTTGGCTGCCGGCCCAGATCCTGCGATCCAACGCCCTTCAGCCAAGAAGAGAGCAAGCAGCGAGCAGAGCTGCCTAATTGTAAGGTGTTCACAATGTGCACAGTCAGACCTCTCGAGAGCTGTTCCGGCATGCTCCATCCCTATACTTCACACAGAAAGCGTGTCCTCCCGTGATGAAACAGGATCAAGGCATGACACACTTCCTGAATTCTCTCTCACCCATACTTTTCTCTTTTTTTTTAAAGGGACGGAAAAGTAAACATTTTTATCTTTAGTTTTTTTTAAAGATAGGGAGGAAATGAAGAGACTTTTTGCGAACATTACACAAACTGGCATGCAGTCTCGCTTTAGATAATAAGGCTGACGTGGTTCACAGGTTCCATTTTTATATCACGCAACACGCTTAATTACCATGTCACCTGATCACAGCAGGCCTATAAATAGGCGTCACAAGCTTCAGATACCGGTCACGCACGAGGGCGCTTCACACAGCGTGAAGCTCACGCAACATTGAGTTCCCTTTGAAAGGGAACAGGTAGTCTGTATCCAAAAATATTGGAAATACTGATTTTCATCTTAACAGATATTTCCTCACTTTCATAACAGATAAAAGGCAGAAAAACCTTTGATTTGAAATAAAATCTTAATATATGTACTCTTATAAAAGCAGTTGGTGGCTTGTCTTGTTAAATTGGTCCCTTTCTCTTGATGTCTTTCCACTAGAGATTCACTACAAAACCAGCAGGAAGTGTTTCCAAAGGATAAAAACTGAAAGGCACTTAAAAAAAAAAATCGGTAGTCAGATTAATTGTCAAAGCATCTCTACTATCCTCTTTCCGCTGAGCACAGTGCTGTTAGACACAGCTCTGAAGTAAAAACTACAGCAATCAATACACTCCACAGGAGTAAATTTAACACAGTGGGCATTTATTTAATACTGCCGATTTTACCGTGTATGATATTGTGGAACAGGATTTGTGAGGGTCATCAAATGCCCATTTCTGAGAGCAGTGCCAAAGACTTGGGTGGAATTTTAATGGTCAACATCTATCAAAACGGTGCAGGGGTCGAAGCTGCACTTGAAACATTTTAAAAGGCTTTTTCATTCCCTAAAATACTGTCTGAAAGGGGATAAAATGAAAACACTCTAAACCTGACATGTTCTTTGAGCAACAGAGGAAAAAAAAGTTGAAGGAGGGTGTCCTCCGCACAACATTGTCATTGCATGAAGCCAGACCCCATCACCCCATCTTCACACAGCTCCAGCTGAGATAAGACACAGACTCCCTGGTGTAAACCTGAAAGAACATAAGCAGAGCAACGTCATCCCCCAGAACAGACTCTCTGCTCTTCAGTAAATGAATATGGTATAAAGCAGCTGATGATGTTAGGAGTGGACAGGAGATGCACTCAGCCTGTTTCAAATATTGAGCAGAGACATGGTTGAGGTTGAACAGGAGATGACTAAAGAGCTCTCAGAGAGAAGCCATGGTATAGGTTAATGGAAGCTTTAGAAAGCTCCGCAAACAGAGGGTAGCATAGCTGATATATATGTCAAATCATACTGTTTTGCACAGAAGTTTCACTATAATAATGTTCATAAAAAGTCAACAATGTCATCATTATGATTCCTCCATATACATCTATCCCAGACATCAAATGACAGCATCCATTAGTTCGCTTAATAACATTAACAAGCTGGATGGTTAAAAAACAAAAACAAAAAAAAAAACAGGATGAGCCAATCAGGATTGTGTACTTGAAAGCTACTAGCCAACTAGCTCCACTCTGAGCAAACACACATTGAGGTGACAGTCTCATTTGCCTTATCATCGGGAGATATGCAAGTTAGAATCCCAATGTTGCCACAGCCATCCAGAGTCAAGGGAGCAAAATTGGCCACACCCTCTAACTGGGAGGGATGCCGTACTCTCTCTCTCATAACAGTGACACTAGGTGCTCTTGGGCATCTGTGAGCTTGTGTATGTAGAAGAGGGTAGATAGTGCTCTCCTCAGTGTGTTATGCTATCACTTGATGGGGAGAGCTGGCTGGTGGGTGGGAATTAGTAAATTAGCAAATTAGGGAGGTAAAATGGGATTAAAGGTAGTTTTATAAAGTAAGTATGGGGGTTTTTTATATTTTCAGTGGAACTGTAATAAAGATATTTTATCTTCTATGCCTATTAATCTTAATATGGCATGATTGTTTTGACAGTAGATAGTGGCTTGAATAATCAAATGACAAACTCTGCTTCTACTACTGTCTGGCATCCACCCAAAATGCTAAAGCATGCCACACTTATTAATTTAACTGTACAAATGATGATGACTTTATTTAGCATAATAATTTTCCTCTGATCCTAATTCCTACCATTCCAAGACCGGTGCTGTCTAACATTTATTTCACCATCATTTCCCACCACTTCATTAATTGGATCCTGAACATATGGCACACGTTGATCCTTCAAGCAGAATTATTTGACATACTCTCTTCCTTTATCTCCTTCCATCTCCCTTATTTCGTCAAACTGTGTACTGAGAGAAATAAGGTTTCCCCTGCATTTCTCCAGACCCCTGAAGCTGAACCTGTCCAGCTTCTACCACTGCACACATAGGCAGGTCTTTACCATGCACACAGATCATGACATTTTCATTCAGTCGCTCACCATGCACAGTGGGTTTTCTAAATGCAGCAGCCATTCAGCATTTTGCTAGCCAAAAACACTGCAATATTTAATGTAACTTTATACCTCTTCAATGTAGAGAATACAAATGGGTGATAGTATTTGATTACAAATTTATTCTGTAGTGTTGGGAAAGTTTCCTACAGTAAGAGAATCATGTGTTAGACTGAATGTGATTTTAAGTCCTTCTAAATTAGATGTTATATAAACACAAGTTTTATTCATTCATAAGACAATTGACAGCCTTTTTTACCTTACTGTTTCTACATTGACAGTCTGGACATTAACTTGTTAGCTGGTCCTCTTCTCCTCTGTGTACTCTTTTTGATTATTGCATGCTGTCGGTTCTGTCATTATTTGACCTGGTCGCTTCACTCCAGCTATATGTTTGGTGTAGTGAAGCTTCCACAAGGCCAGCATAGAGCAAGCGTTTCAAAATCTCAATTTATATATCTATCTGTGAGATAAAGTGGCAAAAACATAGGCTAGAGTAGTAGTAGATTATAGAAGCTGTGCACACAATAAAACACTCCATATCCAGTACATACTGTACATAATACACTTTTTTTTCCCAAAAAAACATCACCACAAGGTTCTATTGCAAACTGTTGCCTGCCAGTGTCAAATTTTGCACCTGGACAGGTGTTTTTTTCATGCACTGCACATAACATACAGACCAGCACAATTTAGCTTTAGAATTCAGCATTACAATTTAGTTTTGTAGCGTTAGATTGGCTACAAAACTTGAAGTTTTGTAGCGTTAGGATGTTTCATGTTCTACTTTAGACAGTTTAAAGTAGAACATGAAACATCCTCCAGTGAGCTAATAAGCCTGTGCTGTGTACAGTTTAAACACAGAGTTGGAGTACATTATCATTCTAAAGGAGACATGGTGTAAATCTGGCTTTGTCATTCCTCCAAGCTTGATGATGCGATGTGGGTGGCAATTTGGCAAGATGCCATGGTTGGCTTCATGGACAACAAGGAAAAGTGTGTGTGTGAGCTGTCTATCCTTCCTAGCTGGATTCACTGTCATAGGACAGAGGAGAAAATTAGAACAGTGGGAACTGGCAATACAATAAGAAAGTGGCTAAAAATGTACACATTTAACAGTAAACTAGCAACTACAATAAGAAATTGAAAGAAAATGTACAAATTAAACATCGTAACATAAACAAAAATTACTTTAATGCATACACTTCCAAGTATACGTGTAAATATGTGTCAGTTTTTAAAGATATAACGGAATATGGATTAATATGATCTCCATAGCTAAATGATTTTGTCTTGTCAACAGTGTATGGTGAGAATAAATAAATAACCAGTGGCCTACTGGTTCATGATACCTACCTATGTTATTCTGCATATTTTAGCTATGTAATGAGTTCAGCTGTAGTTGTAGCTAACATTAAAATTAGGTTTATTATAATTTAAATGTGATCTGTGTTTTCAGGATTTATAGAGTTTAGAGTTTTTTTGTGATTGTTGTGGCAAAAAAATGTTAGATTTTGCTGCAGTTTTTATTGTTGGTTTGTTTTATTGCAATGCAACTTGCAGAGTTTTCCATGCTTTTTTGCAGAGATGTTTGTTGGTAAATGAGACCTTTTAGTTGTACTCATGTTCAAAGCACATGAATCGAAGAGGGCTTTGGCTGAATGCGAGTTGTGATGATGTAACATGACGTGTGTTGGCCCAAAACTGTGGAAAATTGGCGGTAATTTTGAAAAATTGCAAGCTCCTGTGAATATTGCAGAGTTCGCTTTCATTTCTGCCATCGCAAAATCCTGTAGGGACTGAATATAGGGGTTTAGTTGAGTGTGATGTAATATACATATTATCCCTGCTCTCAAGGTTTAAAAAATTCCCTTTTCTCTGGCGACCAAGGGGAAAGGAATTGCATGTGTCTCAGTGCTTCCAGAATTGAAGTGCTCCCTCTCACATGTGAGACTTTCTCTGCATGCATGCTCACAAATATTACACACATTTGTGTGTGTGTGTGTGTGTGTGTGTGTGTGTGTGTGTGTGTGTGTGTGTGTGTGTGTGTGTGCAATTCATGGTACCTTATGCTCATTTATACTGATCATGCTCACTGATACTGCTGTGCATGCTCAAATCAGCAGCAGACCTCTATAACATACAGTAAAAACAGTTATGGGGTCTGAAATGGAGCAGTATATGGAGAATCATCACCTCCAGAGAGTAGCAACTAGGTACTGACAGCCAAAATGTATACATACTTACAGATACTATTACATTTCAACTATTATCTGAAGCTATTTCTTTGTGCTATATAATGTGTTTCAAATTGGAATTATATTTCTTTCCATTTCCAACACAAAAGTTAGCAAATAACATTGTGTAAAATGTCTAGAGATTACTCCAGTATCTTATGTTGTAACGGTCTCAATCTCAAGGGCCACTAACTCATCTCTGTAATCACAGCCACATTACAGAGCTTCTTAGAAAAGCACGGACACCACTAACATCACATTCTCTGCTTATTTGTCTCTCTTCATCTCTCTCACGCACAGCCAGTTGCACTGTTATATATTAGTAGGTCATACTGATGGGCCTACTTAGGGTCCCTCAAAGAGAATTAGGGTCCCTCAAAGAGAAATGTATTCAAGAAATTTAAATCTTCTCAGAACACTATGTCAAATAAAAATAAAAGAGAGTTTTCCTCTCTAAGCAATATAAGTCTACAGGCTGGCATAAAGCAAAAAAGACAGCTCATGCTCAACCTTAACAGCTCAGCGAGCATAATGAACTGCCAGTCAAAATAACCCAAATGGACAAACTATTTGGGTTGAAACTGTGTTTCAAATTCATTTCATAACACTTGTGCATAATAGTTAGGTTTTTTTTATTATTATCTTTTTTCACTATTAAAGAAATACTTCAGCACTTTTCAATCTCCTGGGCATTGCATCTGCAGGGTACAGTATGTGTAATTACCACAGAAAAGAAGCTCAGTGTGTTTCCCTGTATTGAGCAAAGAAAAGAGACTCCATTGATTTAAAATCCCACTTGGAAATCAAAGGGCATTTGTTAGAGCAGTGAATAAACATTTATGCAAAACATATTCGTGTGAAAGTATTTTTCATGAATTTTGCAGTCATAGAATTAAGCCCTGAATGAACCTTTCAATCTGTACAATTCATCCTTTCAGAGATGGAGCTCCTTCATCAGAGAGAAAATGTGTAGCTCAGAATAAACACTCAGTTTCAGCCTGGTTATGCATGGACAAAGTGAAAAAAAGTGTTCTCTCATGTCAGTCTTATCCTATCTTACCCTTTAAAGCTAGAGCATAATTGGTGTAATTTGTTGTACAATTCAGTAAATGTGCTTAGATATCAATTTTAGTGGTTAGAGGAAAACCGGTTATTGGTCCTTTAATCAGAATAGGGAATATACAGAAGTTCTTGCGCATGGTAATCACACATACACTACAGATCTGTTACTAGAATATTCTTTTAATCTAAACTCTGCTGTTACATTATCACACTTTGCAGCTTCTCTACTTGTTATTTCACTTAAACTCAGCATCTCTGGCCATGTCTTTATTCTATTTTATTTTTTGGCAGTGCAAATGTACTTTTATTTGTCAGGGCAGTGAATAGAGAGAGCACGAAAAAGAGTCTCTTGTGTGTACATACACACATTTTGCTGCATCCCTCTCTCCTCCCTCTTCTGCTTTCTCTATATTATTGCAGTAATCCTTTAACCTTCCTTCCCTCCAGTGCATCAGTTTGAACACAGCACATGGCCTATACCTGCACGAGTTCCCCCCATAGCAAGATCAAAAGGACAGGATACAAAAATAACGAAGACGGTTAATTAATTAGATTAAGGAATAGTTGAGCCACCTGTGTATGTAATAGATTCTGAAGCAGTCAAGCGCACGTGTGTGTGTATGAGAACGAGAGAGAGAGCGAGTACATGCATGCATCTACGACTGGATAGTTTCATTTATAAGCAACTTTGTTAAGGGAATTGCTCTCTCTGGGTCGTTATTAATTTTTCAGTCCCTGACCTCCACTGCCTTTCTCTCTCTAGCTCTGCTTCTCTCGCATGCTCTCTTAATAACATGTAAGAGCGTTCGTTAATTGAGTTGTCTAGGAGCTGTCGGCACACGCAGACACACAAGAAAAAGTTCAGTGGATGGGCTGCATGTTGCTAATGAGACTCCTGTTGCTTTCATTACTGTTTATTTCACCCCTGTGAACAAAGCAGCCAAGAATGGGAATCCTGCACAGAGTCCATTGCGATTACTCTATGTTTATCCCATCTTTATACGATGTACATTGTTTAGAGTTTGTTTTTGTTTGGTTCCACATGATTCTGTGATGCTGCCATGGACATATGGAATACAGGGGATGCATCCATCCACTTGCAAAGACATGTATTTCTGTATCCTGCACTTTTTATCTTGCTTTATCTTCAAGCAATATATACACCTGCTGTGGAAATGTACGTTTTGTTATATCTTGCTATGAAACTAGGCCTATATAACTAATTTAGATTAATTTAACTGAAATTAAGCTGTCTGTGGGTAATAAATGTTATAATATATAAGGAGCAGTTCTGCTTTATGCTTTACCTACTGTGGGCATTACACAACACTGCAATTCCAATTTCAATAAACCACTGTATGTGATGTGGGATGTGATGTGATCGGGATTTTTTTAGCTGAGATTACTTCAAACTAATGCAAAAAAAAATTCTCTCTCAAATGCTTCTGTAAGATGTAAAAGTTAAAGTCAAAAGGTTGCTTTATTGGCATGACAAATATTAGCATTTGTATTGCTAAAGCTTGGGTACAGACAAATTAGAAAATAACAACAGAAATAAATAAGTAGAAACAAATGCACATACTTTCAACAATATAGTCAGCCAGAAACACCAGCAACAAGGCATATAGAACGCTGAGAGGAAAGAAATACAAATAAAAAAGAAGAAAGAAAGAAATACACACACACACACACACACACACACACACACACACGCACACACACACACACACACACACACACACACACGCACACACACACACACAGACACACACACACACACACACACACTACACATCCTACACAAAATACTACTTAATTTTTGTTAGTTATATTATATACAGGTCGTTAGATCTAGAACTGTGCCCACTCTAAATACACAGAGATAAAGTACTGCGATAAGATTACATTTATTTGAAGGAATTACAGTAAATAGTTATTAGAGAGAGAGAGAGAGAGAGAGAGAGAGAGAGAGAGAGAGAGAGAGTGCGTGTGTGTGTGTGTGTGTGTGTTATTACACTATTATATTGTCATAAGCATTCATAAGAATTTATATATATATATATATATATATATATATATATATATATATATATATATATATATATATATATATACAGAATTAGACATCAAATCACTTTACATAGGTATTTTGGCAACTTGACATCAAAATTGACAAAAGCGGACTTTATGACAGATGATACCTATTATAAAGGTTTATGTAACTTTGTAATTTGTCATATTAAGGTGTCCTGTAGCCCTAATTAAATTGGTTAACCCAATCCATTATTCTCTTTGAAATACTGTATCATAGGTTTTATCAGAGAATGTAATAAATGATTTTTAAGATGCTTTTCTTTGGGCTCTGCCTAATAAACAGCCTGTGCATTTTACCAATATTTTCTTTATACTTAGGTTTAAACTTGTATTGGTATTGTGTATTGGCTTAGTAGATTACGCTGGTCTATAGTCTTTCAGGTTATGATTCCTTACAGATTCTGTACTTTTTTATTGCTGCACCTTCAGCTTTTTGCACATTTTATAAGTCACACTGGATAGAAGTATCTTCAACTCAATTAAGATATGAAGTTGAATACCTGATACATATATGTAGGAAAGTTGAAGAGCTAAAAATGGCAGATATGTCCCTAGTGTGGGTTCTGCTTTTGCCTCTCTCATTCGTTTTTTCATTTTCAGTGAGACATTGCCTCTGCCTTCACCTCATTTAAGACTCTCTTTGTCTTCATTTTTCTTCTCTCTCTCTCTCCTTTCCTGCCTCTTCACATTACACTGCATTCTGTCATTTCTAACCCCATTGTTCTTTGCTGTGTTGATCCCGTTTTTCTCCCTGTCCACGATTATTCTGCATTACTCTTTCATTAACCAGAACTTTCTCTTCCTCCTTCTGTCACCTACAGTCATGTGAAAAAATAAATTGGTGGAAATTGTTGGCTTATTTGGACAAGCAAATATTTGATCATCTTTGAAACAGTGCCTGTTAATGAAGTTGATATACTTGAAAAAAAAACACAAGAAGAAATAGCTTTTTCAATCGACAAAAATGTCAATAGATGCAATATTCTTCTGTGGAAAAAGCAAGTCCACCCTTGGCCTCAGAAGCTAGTATTGCCCTCTTTAGCAGAAATAGTTTCTTGCATAATTGTAGAATTTTTTGACTTCTCTTCCATGCAATATTCTTTCAGGTGCAAGATGTTTGAGGGTTTTCTTGCATGTACTCCCCGTTTCAAATCCCCCCCACAGCATTTCAATGGGATTCAAATCCAGTCTTTGACTAGGCCATTCCATAACCCGGGTCCACTTTCAGTTCAACTTGATCTTTTGGAGAGATGGCCTCACATTATTTTCAAGCCCTCTATGATATGATGTAGAATGAATGCAAGCTGTCCAGTCCCTGAGGCAGCAAAGCAATCCCAAACCCTAACCCCCAAACAAAAGTAAAGGCTTTTTTCTGGCACGCCGCCCATGCAGGTGAAATTTATTCAAATTTGACTTCTGTTTTTGGGTTGAATTTGCTGGGACGGCCAGTCTTTGCCAGACTCCTTTTTTTCTGGAGGCCTTACAGAACGTTTTAGATCTTGGCATGATGGCACCTCAATAGCAAAGGTTACACCAGACACTAGATATGAGAGGGGTATGAATAAGACAGATTCCACCTGCACTCCCTAAACAGCTTCTAATCACTGACACCTGATTTTGAACACCTGATTCTAATGATATGGATTTGAAGGTGTGATAAATGTATGGGGTGTACTTACTTGTTCCGTGTGACTGATCAGTTTTTTGTTTATTTAAATGTGAAAATTACTCAAAAATGTCAATTTCATGTGTCATTTTATAGAGTGTATCAGCCTTAATAATAGGCACTTTTTCAAAGAGGATCAAATGTTTGCTTGTTCAAATATGTCAAAAAAAAAAAAAAAAGCTTATTTTTTCACAGTACTGGATTTGACCAAAGTTGTCATTCTTCTCAGTCTATCTCTACATCCTGTTCTCTCAGCACAGGGTTGCATCTTGCTTCATAAATCCCCTGGGAAGCCTTTATCCACCGTTTTCTCTGCAACTTTGTCTCTCTGTTATTCATGTGTTTCTGTTGAAAGTGACTATGAGAACATAGAGAATGCACACACCATTTTTCTGTCCCTGGAGCTGGAAGAAGAAAAATACATTTAACCATTTTTGTCTTCTTGTGTGCAGTTTTATTGGTGTGTGTGTGTGTGTGTGTGTGTGTGTGTGTGTGTGTGTGTGTGTGTGTGTGTGTGTGTGTGTGTCAGATTGATGCTTTCTGAGATTCACACACCTTTCAAGACGGTCATTTGGAATATATGGGTTTGTGTGAGGAATTCCACCATTAATTGTTCTCTCCTCTCACTTTCTCATCTTCACTCACACTCACACACAAACACAATCCCAATCAAACCAAATACAACTTAGCGTTGACTTCATTATGTACTAATGGCCCATGTCACAACCAGATCACAGTAAAATAAAGCAGTCTAATCTGCTGCAGTCACTGTGAGTGGATGTGTGGGGGTGTGAGTTTATATGTATGTGTGTGTGTGTTTGTGTGTGTCTGTGTGTGTGTGAGAGAGAGAGAGAGAGAGAGAGAGAGAGAGAGAGAGAGAGAGAGAGAGAGAGAGAGAGAGAGAGAGAGCGAGCGAGAGACAGAGAGGTGAAAGGTGCCCCTAACTGTATGGGCTGTTAGCAAGGGGCTTAATTAAATAAGCATTGATTGTCGTTCTCTGACATTAGCGTGGGTGTGTTATTGATTGATGGTGTGCTTGGAGAGAGATCCGAGCACAATTGGCTCTGGATCACTATCAGGCTCTAATGTCTCGAGAGATGGACAGAAAAACAGCTCCCATTAGCCACAACATGGCTCCTGCATTCATGCATCCTATGTAATTTTGTGTTATTAGCTGTTCGCTGTTGGTCACATGGCCATTAACAAACATTCTTTTCTCTCACTGTTTTGTTAATGGGAATTTCCACTGTGTGTGTCTTTACTATTGTTAAGTACTCAAGTCCCTGTAATTGATTTACACACCATCTCTTTCTGTCTGTTTTTGATTCACAGTTGTCCATTGTTAATACCATTGTTTTGTTTTCCCCTCTCTTCCCTTACCCAGTGGATACACATACATATATCTCTATTTATTAGCCGTTTAATCAGGTAAATGTACCATATATACTGTAGGTGACTCGGCAGTTATACAGTTATTGATCATAGTCCATCATTTGCCATGCAAAATGTGTCTACCCCATCTATCAGAGAAAAGGGATTACCATAGACTGTTCAAAATGGTTAGGATGTGCATTAAGTAAGGAGGAACACACAACAGGTGTGCTGTTATAGGAAAATAATCCACACCAAGGTGCATTCAGCAGAGGTCCATTACCACCCCAAAGTGTTTTATTGTCATATAACAGCATGACCTGAAATGTGCTATTCTGCTTATACCACAGAGATTTGCCAATGATTACAATTTTTAATTTATTAATGGCTGACAAATGACACTTTTCAAACATTTATACATTTAATGTTGTGGAAGTTAGTTAGTTCTTCTTATGACTTTATTTTATAGCAACTATAAACCATTGAAGTTAATATAAACCATTATAGTTAATATAATATAATATTGAAGTTAATATAAACCTATAAACCATTGAACCATCTCTGTTGAAGTTAATAAGATAAAAAAATGTAGCATGACATATCGAACATGAAACTGGAAAATGCAAAGTCGTCTGTCCTCTTTCTTCTTCCTCTTTTCTTTATCCATAAAGCACTTTCAACACAACGCATGGTTGACCCAAAGTGCTGTACAATACTAAAATCTAAGAAAATAGAAAAGACACAATACAAAAAAAAACACAATACAAAGAAACACAAACAACACAATACACACGTTATACCTGATTGAAGGTGATTGGTAAAGAGGAAGCAGATCTGACCGATATTAGTAAATTATTCCATAGATTAGGACCAACAACAGCGAAGGTTCGATCACCTCTGCAGTGGAGCCTAGTTCTAGCAATGGAAAGGAGACCAAGATTACAGGCTCTCAAGGACCTGTTTGGTTTATGGTTGGAAACTGCTTCTGAAAGAAAAGATGGTGCTTGATTATGTAGAATTTTGTAGATTTTATGCAGATATTAGAATTTTTAAAACAATTCTAAATTTAACCGGTAGCCAGCTTCACTGTAAAACCAGATAAGTTCATTAACTCAAAAAATTTGAGGAAACTAATTACCTCAAAATTTTTAAGTTGATAAATCAATTTCTTTAAGCCAAATACACTTAAATTACAAAGTTTGAGTTAAATCTTTGTTATATTTAAGTGTATTTGGCTTAAAGAAATTGATTTATCAATTTAAAAATTTTGAGGTAATTAGTTTCCTCAAATTTTTTGAGTTAAATGAACTATCCAATTTTACAGTGTTAGCAAGATGAGAATGGACATTATGTGATGGAATCTTCGTCTGCCTGTCAACAACCTTGCAGCAGTGTTTTGAACCATCTGTAGACGTATTAAGGAGGACTGGCTTACGCCATAGTATAAAGAGTTACAGTAATCTAGATGAGATAGAATAAATAAATGAATGATCTTTTCAAAATGTTTTGCAGACAGAAAAGTCTTGATTTTCAATAGACGTCGTAGATGGAAAAGCTCGATTTGACCACAGCACTAATTTGCTTCTGAAAACTCATGCTACAGTCAAAGAAAAAAAATAAGATTTTTTGCACAAGGAGTAATGTAAGAAGAAAGATGGCTGAAGTAAGGGGCATAGTCCTCATGTGATTTTAAAACAAACAAAATGATTTTTGTTAACATTTAACACCAAACGATTGTTTTAATCATATTTGTAATTCATTTAGACAGGCCAGCAGTGGTCCTAAGGAACCTTTGTTTTTATGCTGCAAAGGAAAGTATACCCGAGTGTCATCAGCATAAAGATTTTTCTCAAAGGTAGCACCCATTGGTAGCATATATAAAGAAAATAAAATTGGCACAAGAATTGATCCCTGTGGTACTCCACATGCGAGTGGGTATAAGGAAGAATTATGTTGACCAATAGAAACATTGTATCTTCTGTTTGTTAAAAAGGAATGAAACCATTTCAAAACCGTGCCCCGTAGTCCAACATAACTCTCCAGCCTGGAAATCAGAATATTGTGGTCGACCATGTCAAACACAGAACTTCAATCTAAAAGCACAAACGCCACAGCATTCCCCTTGTCAGTTTCTAACAAAATGTAATTTAAAACTTTTAAAAGAGCAGTTTCAGTGCTGTGGTGAGACTTTAACCCAGACTGAAATTTTTCAAAAATATTATTCGAATTCAGATGAGACTGCAGCTGAGTCAATACAATTTTTACAAGAATTTTTGAAAGAAATGGCAAATTCGATATAGGCCTAAAATTATTATATTTGTAGAATCAAGATTGGGCCACTTTAATGTTGGAGTTATTGTAGCTGTTCTTAGACAGTCAGGAACTATCCCTGTATTAAGACTATTATCCTGTCCTATAGACTTTCCTGTGGTGGAATATTAATATCAAGTGGATACACTGGAGACTCCTTCTATAAATGTTATATAAATGTCTCCTTACAGAAAGCTTCACATATCAACAAGTATACTTTGGTGTAAATCGAGAATACATGTATAAATTTGAGAGATAGAGTAGAATAGATTAGAGAATTCAACAGCAATTTGACAAATTGTTTTTGTCAAAACATGACATTCATTCAATGGGATTCTGAAGGTCTGATAGTGTAGATGAGTGCTTTTTCTTCACTTTAAGAATGAATTGGAAGACAAGGTTCTATCTCACATTCATTCTTAACCCAGATAGAACCTTATAGTTCATGTTTCCTCAAATTCCTTCACGTCATTTCTTCCATAACAACACAAACACTGAAGTACATGGGAAGCTAAGAGAAGACTGGCTTATCATTGCATTTAGTCAAGCACCTTCATACTATAAAAATGAAGGATTTCTTCTTTCCAGTGGTGAGACACTTCAGCAGTGTCAGGTCAACTCCTGCATCCAGCACCACCAAACTTCCCAGAACACACCACAGCCTACAAACATAGCTTCCCAATACTACACTTTCCAACAACCACGGACCTTGGTTGCGTCTGAAATTGCATACTGTGACAGGACATACTGCATTCGATGCCATACCTACGGTACGGCCGTTGAAACAGCACGTACTAATCAGTATGTGTGTGTAGTATGAATACAATCCTGGACATACTACATTTGTCATATTGGCATTATCATGTGACCCATCACGACATCATCATAAACACAAAAATCTTTTAAGGGACCACCAGATTAAAGCAATCGCATTAACGGCACATCAGGTAAGTTAACTGAATTAGTAATGTAATGTGGGCAGGGTTAACTGGCTGAGGTAAATTCGTTGATGTTAACTTGGCCGGCTAAGGCATGATGGAGATCACAAAAAAGGTTTCCAAAGTTACAAGAATTGTGCAATGAGTGTCATGTTTTTAGAACAAGAATAATTTTTGTGTCATATTTTTTTTCACAAAACAGAAAGAGAAGCTTGATCGACATACTGGTCAGTATATTCACTGGCAACGTATATCTCATTCTCTATTTCTTCCTCTCTATGCTCTCTTAGGGATCTCTCTGGAGAATGTGTTTGACTACAGCGAGTACTGGGAGGTCACTCGTGGTCTGTATGCTCCTTTTGACTGTACTGCCACTATGAAGTCGGGGAATGCAGATGTGTATGAGAACGAGATCCCAGGAGGCCAGTACACTAACCTGCACTTCCAGGCCCATAGCATGGGTTTGGGTAACAGGTTTAAAGAGGTGAAGAAAGCGTATGCAGAGGCCAACAAACTGCTGGGAGACCTTATCAAGGTAAAACAGTTCTCGTCCATCTCTCTCTGTCTCTCTCACTCTCTCTCCTTCTTTCTCTCTCTGTCTCACATGCTGTTATTGACTGTCTCAGTTCTGTAATTTGGTTGAAAACCATTGTCTTGGGGAAAGCGCTGGAATTTTCTATTATGTGAAAATTGATTTAGCTGCCTGACTTTTCCTGTGGAACTTCCTAAATCTAAAAATGTCATTTACATCCAAATCAAATAGAAGCATTTTAGAAGCACATGATAAGCCCAGTGCCAATCTGTTTATATTGTTTCTATGAACATTTATTGCATAAATACAAATGCTATTCATTATAAATTACAAATTCATTAAACAGCCAGGGGAATCATAGTCAGCTAATTTACTCATTTGCACTATAAATCTTCTTAATTCTAGTTAGCTAGGATCCTTGATTATTCCTTGTAGATACTTGTGTGAGAGAGAGAGAGCGAGAGAGAGAGAAAGAGAGAGAAAGAGGTGTGTGTGGGTGGGGGTGGGGAGGTAATCTGCATATCAGTTTATACCTCAGCCTGAAGCATTTAGTTCTTCCTTGCTCAGCTCCACCTTCCCTAAGGCTGATCCATTGAAGCATATGTGGCATGCTTAGATTTCGCTCCACCTCTGACAGCTTCCTGTTCAGTGTAATCATTTACACAGGCTCTCCTCGCGAGTTTTCATACATGCATCTGCATCTTATTGTTATTCGCATCACATGCCCTCTCCTTCGCAGTCTCGCTGCGTCTCTCTCTCTTTCAGTCCTCTAAAGTGCCTGGGTTTAGAGGAAGTTGATGGGATCATTAGATTTTTCAGAGCTTCCATGAGCCTTGTTTAAAACTTAATTCACTTCACTTTTGGCTTTTTTGTTGAAATATAATCATCATTGATAAGGTGATTGGTTGGTTAAGATAAGATAAGATAAGATGTCCCTTTATTGATCCCCCGTAGGGGAAATTCAAATTGACACAGCAGAACAAGTAGGATGAGTAGCACGAAAGAAAGAAAGAAAGAAAGAAATAAAGAAAGAAAGAAAGAAAGAAAGAAAGAAAGAAAGAGAATGATTTCCATGAATACCTGTACAATAGAAGTAATAGAAACAATTAAACAGATCTGTGTGTATGTACATATGCTAGAGTTCTATTTGTATATGTACATGTGCAATATTCTCAGTGTTTATACACATGTGCAAGATCTGTGAAATGAAAATTAACTGTTGAGTGTGTGTTTCTGTGAGACTCGGTCAGTGGGGTAGGAGGTACTGGGTATTGTTGCATTGTGGAGTCTGATTTCTGATGGCATGAAGGAGCCCCCCCAGTCATTTTGAGACACGTGGCTGAATGAATCTGAGGCTGAATGTGCTCCTGAGCCACCTGAACCTCCTCAGCTCAGCGTAGAGAGGATGCGAAGGATTGTGCATGATAGCTTTCAGCTTCCCTCTCATCCTCTTCTCAGTCAGTCTCAGTATTTTGTTCAGTGTTACTAATTAACCTCATCATCACCATCATATAACTCTGCGATATGATATGTCATGACATTTTAATATAAGTCAGCCCAGAATGTGTCGTAGCATGACTTTATGTTCACGAAAAAAAAAAGTCACTTCACAAAAATGACAACTGTTGCCTATTGAAGTAAGCCTGGATAAACAAATGTAAAGCGTTACCAAATTCACACAGGATACAACAACCACAAACAAAAGCAAAACACATTCAACCTTCTAGCCAGAGCACATGCTTTCACATGTGCAATAGCTTTGCTTTTTTCCAGAAAACTGAAAGTATTGCTGTCCCCTTCATGCTGAGACAGTGAACAAACAGATTATTTGTGTTTATTGTACTCTCTCTCTAATGAGATTCATTACTGTACAAACTCTGCTCTGCTCTTCAGAATCATAAACATTGTTATAGATTATTATTATAACATCACAGCACATACAGACAGAAAACAGATTAAAGGAATGATCTTCCCCAGAACATCTTCTTTGAGCTTGGCCCAGATTCTCCCAGACTCTGGAACTGTACGATTTTTCTCGCCAATGAAAACCATTCTTCCAAAAGATATTCCCTCAGTTTCTTCAGTGTTTTCTGGTGATGATGGTTGAGAGCACTGTGTAATATGCTGCTTGCAAATATCCGCCATGTGTTCATTTGAGTTGAGTTCTGGTGACAGTAAAGGTCATACCATATGATTTATATAATTCTCATCCCTGTACCCTGTGGATGGGGGCAGAGTCATCCTGGAAGAAACCACTCCCATCAGGGTAGAATTGTTTCATCATAAGATGATCAGAAGAACTTTGTATTGATTTGCAGGGAACAAGAGGATCTATGTCATGCCAACAGAAGTTCCTATGCAGCATAACAGAGCAATTGACTTTTCCTTTAATTTGTCACCCATCTGTTAAAATGATGGTGCAATGGTCTAAGCTTTCACCTATTGTCAGAGGAGCTTATATTTAAATTCAGACAATAGCGCAGCCAAAAACCGCTTAATTCACGCAAATACAAAAATGCTACATATTAGCTTAAATCTATTAGTATGCTAATAGATCCTCTGTGTGACGTATCCTGCTAAACAAAGTTACAAGCCTTTCAATGTGTTTAGTTTCCATTCATCAATTTTCCATACCGCTTATCCTACACAAGGTTGCAGTGGAGTCTGGAGTCTATCCCAGGGAACTTGGGACACCAAGTTGGGACAAGGTACCAACCCAGGACAGGGCACAATCGCTGACACATTCATACACTACCAACAATTTGGAAATGCCAATCAGCCTACAGTACATGTTTTTGGACTGGGAAAGGAAACCAGAGTACCAGGAGGAAACCCCCAAAGCATGTGGAGAACATGCAAACTCAAAAGTGCGCTCAGGGTGGTGGGGGGATTCGAACTCCCAACCCTGAAGTAGAAAGGCAAGTGTGCTAAACACCAAGCCACTGTGCCACCAGTGTTTAGTTTCCTGCATGAAAACGCATATATATTGCTGATATTTTAAACATACCAATACAGCAGGCATTCTTTGTCCGTTTGTCAGACAGATTTTCATTGTTGCACTGTTATATTGACAGTTATGAGTCACACAACATAGCCGATCTTGGTAAAGAAGCTTTCACACAATCACATGATCCTTCACAGAACAATCACCCAATACAATACATCATGACAGCAAACTCTGGCTGGTTTGGATGTATTTAACAATAAAACATGATGGTAACACTTGCGTTCAGTTACGTATTTTGTCTGATTAGAGTGCATTAAATATAAGTTATATACGAGTGTCAGTGTATAGGAAAAACTCATATAATGCCACTAGCCTAACTGATGCCACTGTGGTAATAAATTAAAGACACAGGAAAACACAAGGGAAACAGTGTATGTAGTTTATTGGTAATCACTATCATACGCATCATACGCTGGGGAGGGAACAGGGCTTGTCGGAGAAAATCTGTAGGTGAAAGGCAATATGGTGTGTTTGTAGCAAAGCTACTATCATCATCAGAGGAAAGAATAAATAACATAATTCCCTCACTTTATCCTGGTGAGAGTTACAGTGGATCTGGAGCCTACAGATCCAGCTTTCTATGCCACCGTCCCACCACATACATAGCATAATTTAATATTTACATTTATTTAAGACAACTTTGACTTCATAATGCTGATTATTTTCAACAACAAGGCAATTCAAAGTGCTTTACATAAAATATAAAAGCAACACAAAGGAACATTTAAAAGAAAAGACATTTAAAAAGAGTTCATTAAAAATATATTTAAAAAATAAAAACAAAAAATAAAAACAGGTTAAAACAGAATAAAAAAAGGTTACAGTGCAGCATAAGATATTAATTAAAATACCTTGATGATTTAATTAAAAGCAGCAGCAAAAAGAAAAGTCTTCAGTCTTGATTTGAAAGATCTGAGAGTTTCAGCAGATCTGCAGTTTTCTGGGAGTTTGTTCCAGATATGTGGAGTATAAAAACTAAATGCTGCTTCTCCAGGTTTAGTTTTAACTCTGGGAACAGAAAGCAGACCTGTTCCAGAGACCTCAGAGGTCTGGATGGTTCATAATGTACCACTAGTTCAGAAATATATTTTGGACCCAAACCATTCAGTGCTTTATAAACACAACAGCAGTATTTTAAAATCAATTCTTTTACAGACAGGAAGCCAGTGCAACGACCTCAAGACTGGAGTTATATGATCTACTTTTTTAGTCTTAGTGAGGACCCGAGCAGCAGCATTCTGAATCAACTGCAACTGTCTAAGTGATTTCTTATTTAGCCCCATAAAGACACCGTTACAGTAGTCGAGTCGACTGAAGACAAATGCATGGACAAGTCTTGCTGAGACATTAGTCCTCTAACCCTTCGAATATTTTTTTAGGTGGTAGTAGGCTGACTTTGTAACTGTCTTAATATGGCTGTTGAAGGTCAAGTCCGAGTCCATGACTACACCAAGATTTCTGACTTGGACTGTGGTCTTTAACATTACAGACTGAAGCTGAGCACAGGAAGTCCAAAGATCATTTGTAGCTACAGTATGTGCTTTGCTGTTTCTCAGAGTTAAGACTTTGATGTGGCATTGTGCAGCACTCCACAGTATTACATTATTGGTGCAAAGCAGACATTTCTAACAAGATTGCCATATCTACATGATAACAGCATTTGCACACTTTATAAGGTCCTAATTTGTTTGGCATGAAGAAATCCATATCCATGGCAAAATGCTGTCAAATCTCAAAAATACATTTATTTAGAATATCAGTGAGGATGTCACACTGGCATGGCAGTTTTCTGTTGATTCTTGACATTTTATAATCAGAAAGATAGCATCCCCTTGCATCCCTCTTGAAATTAAGCCATGCACTGCTGGTTGGGTAGATGTTGTCTGATAGACAAGAACCAGCTAGTGAATTGGCAGGGACTAAATTGGGAGAAAATCGGGTGAATATGTGGGAGTGTGTGATTTGAATATTTGAAGATTTCCATGGAGTTTGTACTTAACCCATACATGCAAATGAAAAAGAAACGGGTATGATGTGTAAAATCACAGTAGGTTGAATAGGGTCAAATTTTTACTTTGAAACATTGCTTAAAAAGGAAGCACATCTGTTCAGTGACCACACTTGAGATGCTTGAGAAATGCTTTTTATCTAAATTGGCCTTTAGGTTGTCCCTCAATGCATCACTTTTGTATTATGCAGGTTCACTACAGGTATGTGTTGACATTACCATAACGCCAGCCGAGAAATGATAAAGAAAGGCTGTATGATCTTTAACATTCTGAAACAGTAGCATGTGATGAATGTTTCTTACCAGTGCTGATGCCTCAGAATCCTTTTCTAGAAGCGATTCATTACATTGATCTTGATTCAATAAAACTATCAACTAGGCAGTTTCAGTGTGGATGTAATTAGCTTGACTTTGACTTAGCTATTAGGTGTTTCCCATCACTATATCAGTCACAAGAGAATGAAATATATGAGGTATTACTTTCAGGACCAGTTATATGTGTGAAAATGCCAGTGATCTCTTTCATAATAATACCACTGTTAAAAACCTGAGACACTTTGTCAGGAAGTGGGCTTGGACACAAGCACCGATACTTTTATTATCCTTTTATTTATCATAGCAAACAAAACTAAAACGTGATCCAAAGATGTGGTCAAAACACAGGCACAGGTCAGGCGATGTACAGAGTAAACAGGGAAGTTGGATGTCGTTTGTAGTTGGATGCCGTTTCCGGCACCGACATGACACACTATCACTTCTACACGCTAATTCCTGGCTTGATTAATCAGGGTTCCCAAATTATGGGTTTGCAACCTCACATGTGGTCACTTGATTGACAAATGGGGTTGCAAGAGAAACTCATAAACTCCTCTTTGGTCTTGTTCAATTATTTTGCAAATTAATATCAGAAAGATTTTGTGCACTACAAAGATTTTGTGTTACTCTGAGTCACATTCAGACAAGCCACGTTTAAATTAATATGCTATTTGTTTCTGGAATCATGTTCTTATGTACAATTCTATACTGTTATTGAGTACTAACACTGACATTTTTCCAATTACAGTTAGTGATTGAATTTTAAACAACTCTCATGTAGTCTTCAAACCTACCAAAAGGTCTGTTGTGCATAGCAGCCTTCTGGATTCTCTAGATTAGTAAATACGTTTGAATGTAAGGTCAGAGTTTTTCGAATTAAGATGCAGCGCATGAAAACAATCGTGAGAACAGCGGAAAGTTTTAAAGAGAGACCAAGCTCGTCAGTGTTTTTAACATCGCTGTGCATAAAACGACTAAACATTTTACAGCTCGACTTTGAAACCTGACAGACTGGGATGCTTTGTCTCTGACGTGCCATCTAGTGGATATCACTTTTACATCTTATTTATATAGGACAGCCAACGAGTGTGTGAATAACAATGCTGCTCGCCTTACTGCTGCTTCTGTACGTGCACACAAAACCATGCTTCAAGTATAAATCAGGCTGCTTCGCGTCAGTCCATATCACACCACCCTAGCGTGGATTTTCCTAAAACAACACTTCACATTAGACTTTCCTTCTTTATCATGTATAGTCACTTACGCTACTCATGCATATGTTCGTGACATAAAAAAAATGTGATATTGAAGCTAAATCATGTTGGATCCAGTAGAAAGTTGTAAGTTAATGAACAGAGACAGAGAACAGCTAGGGATATAGTAGAGGGATGTTTTGCATCATGAACAACGTGTGTCCTTGTTGGGGTCAGACTGCAAACTATTTTTATCATTCTCCACTGAGCATACAAACTCTCACTTTTACTTAGAACTATGCACACACACACATACACACACACACACACACACATACATACATACATACATACATACATACATACATACATGCATACATACATATATATATAATATGCACATACAACACTTCTTGAGTTCAAAGCTCTCACTTTCCTGCCACTGGCCAAACAGATGCACCCTGTTAGCCTGCAGGAGGTTCAGAGCACAATAACACCGGATGGAGTAAACACTTTCAGGGATGGAGACGGTGAGGATGTAAAATTGTTTATGCGTGTATAAGATGTGTGTCTGTATTTCAGTGTGTGTGTGTGTGTGTGTGTGTGTGTGTGTGTGTGCCCTTTGTCTCACTCTGTGTCTGATCTTATTTTAATCCTGTCATAGTCTCATCTTATTACACCTCCACTGACAGCCTCAGTAACCGGCGCTGACAGAAGCTTGGCCTGTGTTAGCATAAGCACGGGGCTCAGCCACTTAACAAAACCCCTATCCAATTAAGACACTATGGATTTTCAAGCCAGCTTTAAACCCCTAGTTAAACCGGATGCTTTATATTCCAGAACTTCTGTTTTCTGCAGCACATGATGCGCCATTACTCCATTCAGACCGGTTACAGCTAAATTACAGCCTCAGGAGGCATGTCGAGGATTGATGGTGAAACTACAAATCCCAAGGGGCTTTTATTTGTTCTATTCCGGCTCCATGCCAATGCTCAGAGTGCAAATGACTATGCTAGGATGATTATCAACCAGCAAATTAACTCAATTTCATCAGTTCTGCATGGAGTGACTGAATGATTATGGTGCATACTCACAGTCTTCAACTGTTTGTATTCTAGAAGGTGAAAATTGCAGGTGGTAATGGTGGAAACCTGAGAATATCTCATTATTTGTTTTGCTGCTGTGCATAAATAGATATTCGGAGATGTCAGTCACCATGTTACCTAAGCAAATCCCTCGTATGTTTGCAATAGTTTATTTGTCAAATAAAGCATTTCTGATTCTGCTGATGAAAGAATAGCTAGCCTGTGATGTTGAAGGTGACAGAGATGTAATGTTTAATTGTTTAAGGATGTGGAGGCAGAATGTCATATAAAACAGGTGGAGTGGGTAGAGGAGAAGTGACGTGTGTGTGATCTTAGAATAGTTTTACTTTTAAACACACCTGTCGAGAAGATGCAACATTTCCAGAAAGCAGCTCACAGAATCCTCATTCTGTTCCACAGACTTGTGTGTGGTGCAAGTAGATTTCAGTATTGACCTCAAACCAGCTTTAAATCGATTATAAAACTTAATACAATGTGAAATTCTTGTGCATTTTATGGTGCAGTTAGTTGAATCTTGTGAACTTGTGAATATGAAATGGTGTGCACAATGTTCTTGTTTCAGTAGCATGTCCAGGGTTTTCGATGGCAAAAAAGGAGGAACAAGCACACTAAGACGTGTCACTGTCTAACTAGGGAACTATTTGTTTCTAAGAGAACATTATATGGCTACAAAATTACATTTCTATTTTAGTTTCCTATAGTAGTTGTTCTGTAGGATTTGACTTTACCTTCAAATCTACAGTATTGATTTAATCTTTGTGTTCTGTTTTTTTTTTTTTTTTTAGAAGAATGAGCTCTTTCAAATATTTACTTAAAGTGGAATCAATATTTTTTCCTCATGATGTGTTGTGTTTGGCTTAAATTGACTTCTGGTGCATCTGCTATACCCCTTTTCATGTTTACATTACACAGGTTATGTTCGGGTCTTTTTGAGATGAGAATAAAACAGACACATAGATGTATTCATGTGTAGTCATATCGAATATTATTTTCTGTCTCAGCTACCCAAAGCTAAGATGAACCCATGAACTATACATTCATGCTAAATATTGAACAAGAACATAAAGTTTAAATAAACCTGAGCCAAATATGATGAAGTCTGTATGAATTGCATAGAAGTAATAGAACTGTATGATATTAAGATTGAGATTGAGATAACTTTATTGACATTGTGCAGTGTACAGATACAGGGACAATGAAACTCAGTATATGCAGATATGAGGTTAGAATCGGGGTGACAAGGCTTATTTCCAGGATGGCAGCTTCCATAACACCTCCATGTGACCACGCTGTTTCTAGGCAACTGGGAAAAATGGGCATAAATATTAAGCTAGCTAATAATTGGAGCTACTGTTATAGCTAGCTGTGGGGCATAGTGGCTTAGTGGTTAGCATGTTTGCTTAACACCTCCAGGGTTGGGGGTTCGATTCTTTCCTCTGCCATGTGTGCACAGTGTACTCCATAATGTGTGAGTGAGTGTGCAATTGTACCCTGCGATGGGTTTGCCCCCGTCCATGTCCAGCGTGTCTCCCGCCTGGTTCCCGAGGATATTCACCTGGGATAGGCTCCAGGCTCCCCGCAACCCTGTGTAGGATAAGCGGTACAGAAAATGGATGGATGGATGGATGTTCCAGCTAGCTAGAATATAGCTGTTAACACTTTCAGACAGACAATCTAACACAACTGTCATCGCAAATCTAAGACAGGACTATCAGAAACAGCCCTGACTGTAAATGGAATGCCATAGAGATACATTAATATTAAATCAATTCTCATGAACTCAGATGCATTTAAAAATGTTCAACTTCCAAAGTAGTGAACATCAGTAAAGAAGTTTTAATTGCACCTCCTTGTTTTCTTTCCTTTCCCTCGGGAAAGGATGCAAAGAAGGGAAACAAGGATAAACTCATTTACCAAATGAGACATCCTTGCCCAGTGAAGTGTACATAAAGTGACTTCACTCGATGGCATGTCTAGCTGAATTAACTGTATAACAGAGAACAGTGATTAGGCCTATACACTGACCTAACTGTAATTAAAACATTATTAAACATACAGTATACTTCACATACTTAATTAAGATTCTACTCATTGTCCGACTTTTCATATGGCCATTCTTTTTAAAGCAAGGCATATTTCAATTCCCTTTCACCCACTGTCGATTTAATTATGATTACTCATTTTGTAAATGTTGTTCTTTTTTTATCTTAGAATTTATTGGAATTTGTATTTTGGAGAAGTGGATTGATACCATATGTTTATGCCACACAAAGAAATCGCCAGTTTATCCTTGATCTAAACACCTTTTGTCTAATCTCACTTTGACTCCTTTTAGTTAATTTTAAACATTGCTACATCCAAACAGATGGTGGACGTCAATCAATTCTGAGCTCACAGGCTAAAGGATGTAGGACTGAGGATTCAATGAGGTTCCAGTTCGAGTTCTGGGATGCACCTAATCTCATCATGTGTCTTCCCCTGTTATCCATGTGAAGGCACAGGATGATACAATAACAGGGTTGTCAAAATGTTTTCCTAAGTAATCATGCTAATGGTGGTCTATTTTGCCTATCTCGGCAGCCCAGCCAGTTAGCTGACAGTCAGCATGACGATGTGTCGCTTATGTGTCACTTGGCGGAAATATGAAGCCTTTAACACAAATGAAAGACGCCTTGACATTTAACGTTTCGTGTCGTTGTCTTCGTGTCCCCCCTACACACACACACACACTGTCTCTCACTTTTCCGTTTGTCAACCACCCACCTGCTCCCTGTCTTTGGTCTGTACTGTCTTCTCTTCGCTCTTCTGAAATCTTTTCTCTTTCTTCCTCTATTTTTGGTTTTGCTTGTTCACGTACCCATGGGAATTATGTCCATCACCACTGAAACTTTATCGGTATGCCAGTTCTGTGTCATTTCAGTCGATAGAGATCTGCACTGACAATGCAAAGAGAGCAAAGTTTTATAGTTTTTCCTCTCTCTCTCTCTCTCTCTCTCTCTCTCTCTCTCTCTACAGGTGACTCCATCGTCTAAGATTGTGGGAGACTTGGCACAGTTCATGGTTCAAAACTCACTCTCTAGGGCCGATGTAGAAGAGCAGGCAGATGAACTGTCCTTCCCGCTGTCCGTGGTGGAGTTTCTGCAGGGACACATCGGAATTCCTCATGGAGGCTTCCCCGAGCCATTCAGGTCAAAGGTAAAAGACCACACATGAGCAGCACATGAGTGTACACACTCACAACAGTCCCTCCAGGATTTCACGATTTTGTGATTGCAGAAATGAACGCAAAATCATTGGAGTGAAAAAAAAAACTCCAGAATATTTGGAGGAGCTTGCAATTTTTTTAAATTACCAAAGATTTTCCACAGCATCTTGGGCCAAGTGCGTCATGTGACATCGTCACATCTTGCAGTCAGCCAAAGCGCTCATCGATTCACATGCGTTGAACATGAGTACAGCTAAAAGCTCAAATTTAATAACAAACAATGCTATGAAAAAGTGTGCAAAACAATTTCATGCAATTGCAATTTCACCAATTCAAGTAGTTTGCTTCAAAAAGCAGAAAAAATCTCTACAAATTACATTGCAATTAAAAAAAAAAAAAGGCGTTTTTGCGTTTTTGGTCGCAACAATCACAAAAAAAGTCTGTGAAATTCTGTACGGACTGTCATATTCACAGACCCAGAAGTAAAAGCATAACCACACCTTTAATTACTACATACACCATGGAAAATTTGTGAAATAACACAGAATTTTCTGGTGAGTAAAGCTAAAACTCCCTGCTTAAATAGAATCGCTGTTTCCCAAATAAGCCAAAGGAAAGTGTTTTATCTGTTTTAATTTTAAATCCATGGATGATTTACTCCCACACTCAGTCAATACATCTTGTGAAGGTTAACTAGACCATAATATCATTACAGACAAAAAGGCACCTGATTTTACTCAAGCAGATTTATTTAAAACCCTCAATTAGCATCTGAGCTTTAATTTTGTCATTTCGTTGTTGTCAAGATGCTACACGGTTAATTAACTTTTTAAAGAGGAAACTGAGTATTTCTCTGTTTACCTCCACTCTCTTTTTAGAGTGGCATTGTGTCTTAGGGAGAGAAAGGGAATTTTAATCAGGCCTTCTGCTACTGTATACTAGTGAAGTGTGCAGTATGTACTGTGCAGAAAATCCTCCTATCAGCAAGAACAAGCTGGTTCATAAATTGGTCTCTGTCTTTAACTGACATAAAAAAATATGTATTTAATGGCATACTTACTACAGTAATGTTATTTTCTACCTAGTTAAAGAAGCGTTCCACATATAAATCTCCAAATGTAATATGAGGAAAATGAATACTGCCTGTAGCCAAGGATTATACAATCTGAGCAATAAAAATAAGACAAATGAGTATTCATTAACTGTTGAGTTTTTTCAGTAAATGTTTATTTCACAAAATAAATAATGTTATGTACTTACTTACTTATCCAAAAGTTAGACATAACTATAGTTACAGATTGCCTGGTGGATTTCAATTAAACTAGTTTTATTGAATGGTATTACAAATTAAAGCAGTATTTTGTAATATTTAGAGCCATCTGCTGCCTGTTAGATCAATTGCAATTTAACCTCACTCTCCATTTAGTTCAAGCTACATATGCCATGTTGGTTGTCTCTTTGGGAAAGTAGCAGAGCTAAATCGTTTTAAACAGGCTGGGGGTGGAGCTTAATTTTGGTCCAGAAAAATGTTAAAAGGACAATTTCAATGAAGAAAATATTGTATAGTCTTAGACAAATGGGTTCTTCAATAGGTCTTTAAGGCTTTATTGGATAATGAAGAGTTCATAGCTGCTGGGCCAAAATAATATAAAGAGGTGGTTTAAATGGATGTGTTAAATAAACTACACTCCTCAAATGGTTCTTGAAGAATTTTAAAGGGTTTATTGTATAATTAATGGTTCATAACTTTAAACCCTTTCTGGTAGGGAAACACTAGAGGAAAACCTTTCCGCTAAACATTACAAACAGCACCTTTAATTTAAGGGTTTTGCATAGAATAATCTCTTTAATGTAGATCTCTGAAGTTTAACAGGTTTATTACACTGCAATCTACCGTGTATATATAAATTGAGTTGACAGTTTATTACGTACATGATTCTAGTATTTAATAAACTACCGAGTAAAGTTCATTTTACCTCAGTGTGGTCAAAGTTTTCCACCATTCCGATCCTGTGTCAGTAGTTTAGAAGGAAGCAATTTCTCTGTCCTTTAACTAGTAGGTACACTGAATCACGCTAGGAAATTGAGAGTGCAGTATGATTTGTTTTTTGTGTATGGGTGTTTGAAAAAGAAAGAAAGATGTTCTTTCTTCTCATCTGCACTTGTCTTTAGATGTGCTTGTTCTTTTTCCCGGTAAGTGCTATGCTGTGCTGGTTAATAATATCTTTCTGGAGAAAAACAACTGACACTTCCAGCATATACACACTACAAAGCAGCTAAGTTATCAAGTCATGAGGGAGACTTTTTGAGGGCTTTGCTGTCATATTGATGACGTTCCTTTTTTGTAGGCTAGTTTGAGTGCCAGTAGGCTCCCGTTCTCTCTATCACACTTCTGCTCAAACACAGACTCAATACCCCTGAGGACCGTAACACCCTGGAGCCCAAAAATAAAAGATCAAACGGTGTTTGTCAGCGATGGCAACATTTCCATACAAGGCCCTGCAGGGAACATTATATTGGCCTTCAAAGAGTGACATGCACATTTAGCATACTGCCGTGAGAGAGATAGGGAGGGAGAGAGAGATGGAGAGAGAGAGAGAGAGAGAGATGGGGAGAAAGAGAGAGAGAGAAAGAGATGAAGAACAGATGGACAAAACGATTAATGAATCCTGTTCACCATTCAAGTGTGCAGTTTAGTTCTCGGGAAGGTGGAGGTAGAGGAGATGGAGGCAGGCATCTTGATAGAAAGATAGAGGAGGAATTCTAGTGCAGGTATAAAAATAAATGCATAAATAAGAGCATCGAAATGACATTGTTTCTGGATCATTAACAACGTTTTGTTCCTGATTTTATAACACTACTGCCTGCCAAAAGGGCTTAGTACTCAGCTTTTTAATTGCATTTGACTATGATGGGGTTCCTTTTATGATGCACAATTTTCCCCAAGAGTAATAACTTTTCTTGCAATAAAGCTGTCAACAAGTTAGTGAATTAGTGGTCATGTGATGATGTCTGTGTGTTTAAGAAGTTTGTCACTAAACACAGTCGAGTAGACTGCGTCCAACTTCATGTCCTAATTAAATACACATTTTATTTTAAGACTTGGATGTTTCAAAGTTATAAAGCTATGTTGGTGTATTGTTTTTGTTTAATCCATCTCGATACACATGTACATACACTATTGTATGGAATAATGGTATTTTACAGCTACATTGTTTACTATATGCTCAATATAACACACTAGAAGGGATACACACAGTAAAAATAATAAGATAAACACTATTGATTGTAACATGTACAGTATACAGTAGCATTAAACAATCTCTGATTTCTAGTATGACATTTTTGACCTCCCCAGTTCTGGGCCACTAAACGTTGGACTAGGAACCAATAGCTATTGGATTGCAAAGTACAGTCACGCGTAAGGGCAAAACAAAACAACAAAATAAAAAAAACATGCCAGCGAGTCAAAAAAAACAACAACAAAACAGCAAGTAAAAAAAAAAGCATCAGCAAATCAAAAACACAATAGGAAATATAAATAAAAATAAAAACCACAAAAGCGACTCAAGAACACCACGACAAATGTGAATTTTTAGCAGCAAAATTAGACCGAATGTCCTTATTGAGCATCGCATGCTGTTAGATATGCTGTCAACCTTGCATGGCAATAATATGAGTATGTGAAAGAAAGCTCATTTATTCAGAAGAAAGAATTACTCCTCACTATTATGACACATTAAATCATTTTTGCCAGGTTATCTAGATCACAGAGTGAAAAAAGTGCAGTATTTTCTTCTTGCGATTGTCATATGCTGTAGCCAATCAGCAACAAGCATGTGATGTTCAGTAAGGACTAACCCTTTCAATTTTTAGTTCACGATGTGTTTTGCCATTGCATTCGATATATTAAAAAACCAAAAATAAATAAGCCTTCCAGAACTGATGTGAAAAATCAGCAGTTTTCATCTATAAAAAATAAAGCATATTTTTAAAACATACAACAAGCTAAAGCTCTGGACACCCAGAGTATCATCACATCAGAGACAGCACAGTAAAGGAAAATACCTTAGGAAGTCAAGTATAACATTTTTCTGAGATATATAAAGAATTTTAGCATCCATTGGGCTGTATATGGCCGAACAGGACGTGTCCCATGGTGCATTGCACGAGTGAGCCGTTGTTTCTTCTGCCATGGAGATATACTTTAAATGCTGCCATTTTACTACTATAGACTAGGTTTAGGTTTGTATACTGCATCAAAAACACACATTACTATAGCCCAAGGCATTATGCATGTTTGTGTTTGTGTGCGAGCACATACAAATGTGTAGGAGGGTGTTTGTGTGGACGAGAGCGCTAACCAGTGTCCATTTGGTGCACTAGAGATCTTTGGAGTGGGGTCTGAGAGCTCGAGTGTCCTATCTCTGGGAATCGGCTCATCCAGATTAACTTGGATAGGCAGGTCCAGCCTGCTGTGAGCCACCAGAGCAGCACTGATAAGTATTCTTATACACACCAGACACACACACTGTGTTCAAGCAAGAGAAACACAAAGTCCCGGTATATTCAGTGGTCAGAGTTTATCATCATTCCTCAATTATTAGTCATCTATACATGTCTAGCATTAAAATGACTTTCATAAATCCTATTTAGCAACACAGGTCTAATGGATTTACCATTGTGCGTGCGTGTATTATAGTGGATTATGTCAACTAGAATATAAAAGACTTTGATTTCTTGTTGTAAGCCGTCACAATGAGCCTCTTTTCTCAATCCTTAGAAAGTGCTAAGAAAATCAAACTAAAGAGAGGCCATTGTACAACCCACCCCCCCACCCCCAAAAAAAACCACTCTACCAGGCATTTTCACAAACCAGGCAACACTCCAATTAAACACCTCTGAGGAGATGGCAGTTTCTACTCCAAACCTGAACCAAACCTACCATCTTCTGCTCTTCTGCATCCCATCTCACTGCGCTCACCCACACCAACACACAACTCTCTTCTCGCAAATAGCCGCAAAAGCCATCAAATTAACGAGGGGTGACTGGGAAATGTGGGCGGCATCTATGAACTGCATCCTGTGTGACTAATAACATTAGCGAGCACTCTTTTGTGTATCATTCCTCTACTGAGAGAAAAAGCTACTCAAACCTTCCAAGGCAGTCCTTAGAGAGGCTCACCATGCACTAATCGGCATATTTTATGTATGTTTCTCAACAGCATTAGCTTAACTGAATTTGCTAATGGCTACCTCGATTAGAGTAGGCTCAGTAGGAGTAGAAATAAATGTGCTGAGGGTTCAGCTCAGAGTGTGTGCTCTTACAGACCCTGCCTCTGTTTTATCTCTGTGAGCTTTGAAGAGCAGCTTTGCTCTTGCAGACAAAATAAAAAATAAATAAATGCAACACACCTCTAATAATGACTTTTATTTCAGTACAAGGCCTCAACTCCTCCTTTGGGGATTTTTAACTATTCCCAGCTTGCTGACTAGTGCAGATCTGTACAGTATTTTAGTTTGCACAATGAACACAGTTATAGTGTCAAAGCAAAAAAGCATAAATCAGCACGCTTAATGATGCAGTTTGTTTCAAAGCTTTCACACCTATTAGTTTGTTTGCTGATTCAGAATCGCAGAAAATTTTTACTTTTGTATCCTTTGCTGCTTGGTTTGTTTTGGTTTCATACAAAGCAAAAGACAGTGCCTGAGGGACGGAGGTGTGTAGGAGGGGATGAAAAAACTCATTTATTCATTGGGCATAAATGCAGAAAAGAAAAAAGTGCTAAACAGAGGTTTGATAGTTATTATCCATACATCTAGCCTTTTTCCATACCACTTATCCTACACAGCATTGCAGGGAGGCCTGGATTCTATCTCAGGGAACTCGGGGAACAAGGTGGGGGACACCCTGGACGGGGTGTAAACATAATGCAGGGCACAATCACACACACGTTCACACACCACGGACAATTTGAAAATGGCAATCAACCTACAACGCATGTCTTTAGACTGGGGGAGGAAACCGGAGTACGTGGTGCCCAGTGCCCAGCGCCCAATTTGTATTGCTTTGTGAAGCATATCTAATGTTGTTTGGTTGTTTGTTTCTACTTAAAGACCTCCAGAGCACATGCAACTCTGTTCTTGGCTCAGTGGACAATTTAGCAGCTTACATCTTTTTTAAAAAAAAATACTGCTTGCAATTCAAATTCCGACACTTTCTGCAGTTGATGCGATTCAGGGTCGATTCACTGCACTCGAAGTGCATTAGCATTTGCTTTGGAATTGGACCGAGCTCACCTCAGTCAGACAGTCTCAGACAGGGTCGTAACTTAGCCTGGGAGGCTATAGCCCTGAAGATTTTTTCTTTATCCCTGAATATCCCGAGGCAAGTTTTAGGATAAATCCAACTTTTTCTGATCATGTCAGACATTGACAGCTGAGTAACCTCAGCTTCCATAAAACAAAACTTAGGCTACTAGCTGAGCTGGAAAAAAATGCATGAAGAAGAATTAACATTAACATTAACAGTCCATCTGACGCCCGTGGTCTCAAAACCGCTTGTTTTGGTCCACACCTGAGTGCCGTTGCTGTTCTCGCCTGCTCAAACAAACCACACCGGGGAAGGGAAATATACCAAGGTTTGACTAAATGGACTAAATGGTGCACATGTGAAGGCACCCTAAAACTGCCTCTAGTTGTAAAATAATGATATCATTTTAAATATATCTTGGGAGAAATGTATTTGCAGTATTGCCAACCACTTCATCTAGCAAGGTTGTTCACTGCAGGCATCTGTTTACTTCTTTCCGGCCCAGAAATTTGCGGAAATTTGTTGGGAGGAAATTTGGGGGGAGGGGGGAGGGGGGAGGGGAGAGATTATGTATTAAAAAAAAATTCAGTGCAATAACAAATTGGCCTCACAGCAGGAGACGGCTTTAAAAATGACAACCGTCTCCTTTGGCCTGAACGCAGCACATGGGAGTCAGAAATCCAGTTATACACTGATCATAATAAAGGGTTTGACGCTAAATTAAATCAATATGAACATCAGCATTCCAATCAGGATTCATGCAGCTTGTATCTAATTTGAGATTTCTAATATGGTGGACTTTCTCATGACAGTTCAAAATTATTAATTGGTTCATTAAGACATCAACTAATATCTAATGTAGAAAAAAGTCAAGAAAAAAAACACACACGCAATGAAGGCTGTTTACTTAATTAAAATACTGATAAAGGCCAGCAGAAGGTTACAAAAAGACACCAGAGCAATAAACAGAAGAGCTGACTCTTAATTTCACTGAAATAAAGCCATATTTTGTTATGCAATGCATAATGTTTATTTTACTATAAACTAGGACAGAAAAACCAGGGTTTATGTCTCAGAGTTCGAATCGTATGAAGTTAATCATAGTGTGGTATTCAGTGCAGCAATCTGACAATGCTAATCACTGTTTAAGGTAGGGAGGTAACTACATCAGTGTGCAGTTTTCTCGGAAGAGTGAGGAGCCGAGGCTTTATTAGAGCAATTGCTTTTATGTGCTCGTATAGAATGATCATACATTAAGACGTGAGTTGCTCCTGCATGTTTTATAAATGAAGACATTGGACTCGATGTAGAATATATAGTGAGCTGAGCCTAAATATTCTGCAGTGAAAAAAAAAGAAAGAAAGAAAGAATGGGGAAAAAAAAATTGTTCTCTCGCATAAAATTCAGCAAGTACCCCAGAAACTATACAGTATAACTATATTTCACAGCAGTTTTTGAAGAATATCTGAACAAATGTCATATTGAATTATTTTTAATAATTATTGATCAAGGGCGCACGGTGGCTAAGTGGTTAGCACATTCCCCTCACACCTCCAGGGTCTGGGGTTCGAGCCCTGCTGGGGCCATGTGTTTGCGGAGTTTGCATGTTCTCCCTGTGCTGCGGGGGTTTCCTCACCCTGGTCCAGAGACATGCATGGTAGGCTGATTGGCGTGTCTAAAGTGTCTGTTGTGTATGAATGGGTGTGTGAGTGATGGACTGGCACCCTGTCCAGGGTGTACCCTGCCTTGTGCCCAATGCTGCCTGGGATAGGCTCCAGGTTCCCTGTGACTCTGAAAAGAAGTAAGTGGTAGAAGATGGATGGATGGATGGATGGAATTATTGATCAAATCATAATATACATTCACAAAGTATACTAAATAATATACACCACTTTGGAACAATTTAAGGTATGTTTACATTCTCTGAAATTTATTAGTTAATGCCCACCAAGCAAGTAAAATCTCTAGTGCACTTGTCCAGTCCCACATTTTGGTTGTCTGGAAACCTAACAGACTAAGCTAAAGAATGGTAGCTAAGAAATTGTATAACATATGGGGAGCTACATTGTTATGTGCTAGTTATGTGCATTATTCCATCTAATGGAAACAAATGAGTGTATGAATTCCAGGAGAGAAGATGAATGTGTAGCCATCGTGCGTATCTGCTTTTAATAGGTTATTAATGTAGCGCATTAAACAACAAAATGTCAGCAAGTCACTGGCCAATGTTTCAGCTATGAGATGTGGTGTTCTGTCCTAATTTGAATAGGAATCAACACAATACAGAACATATACTCAAACTTGTGAACCTCTGCAGCATGCGCCAATAGAAAAAAGAGCACAGATGTGGTCTCTGAAAACTAGGCAGTCGTAATCACACTGGACTTTTTGTTCATTCTGAATTTGCTAGCTAAAAGTGTCACTATGTTCCCTCCAAAATTACATCAATTCATGAAAACCCATCATAGACCTGATTTTTGCTCCACATCTACAAAATGATGGTGTGACTACCTCTTTAGTCATGTGAATAGCATCTCAATGCTACTCTCCAAAGACCCATCACATCCTGGTTGTCTCCACTCAGGGTTCAATATGTCCATCTCCTCGTTGTGCTGATAGATAGATTGGTTGGGATGAGAGATCAGAGGAGGTGTTTAAATGCTGAAGTGGCACTCCCTGCACCTCTCACATCCTTCTGAACTTAACTGTCTCTTATCTTTTTGCCCTCTCTCACTCTCTCTCTCTCTCTCACTCTCTCTCTCTTCTCTCTCTCTCTCTCACTCACTTGCCCCCCCCCCCTCTCTCTCTCTCTCTCTCTCTTTTCTCTCTCTCACTCTCTCTCTCTCTCTCTCACACACACACAAGGAGAGAGAGGACTGCCTATCATGTGAGTTAATAATAACAAGAGACTAAAAGATTTTCTGTCTTGCTGGCAAGCTTCATTTGACGCTTTTATATTTGAGCAAATAAAATCGCCGTGGTGGCAATTCCTCTACCGTTGATGCGATAATAGCATAGAGAGATGTGGTTACTGGTTACAAAGTCCGTGCCACCAGATAGAAAAAAATGCTTCTAATGATTATAGCCATACTGGTTCCCATAACCATCCACTGTCTCCTGTGTGGCCATCATTCCATAGAAAAATGATTTTATTTTCTAAATAAAAGATTATTTTGTGAGTTAAACCAATGACGCATCTACTGTATTACTACAGAGGGGATAGAAATAATTGATTTTCGGTGCTTCTAAGGCATGAAAAGAAGAGCTTTGCTGCTGGGGGTTTTGGTAGCTTGCTGTTTGCCCAAACATGTAAGCCATTGCTCAACTGATGATGGAGGGCAAATGTGTCCCACGGCTACAGAAGAACAAACCTGCTGCAGATTCAGTCCAACTGGGATGCTTTATGCTCAGAAATTATTCTGCGCAAGCTACCAGCAGGTGAATTCATCAAAAGGTGGTCATAGTGGGTGTGTGCCTGACCATTTTAACTCATAGATATTTTGGCAGAATAATGAGGTGCATGACTATTAATTCCTCAGACCTGTTGAAGTGTGCTTTGTTTTAATTACTAGAAACCTCTTTTCTTAACTGTGACTCTCTGATTCAGAGAAATTGTTTTGCTTCTTACTTTTCAAAAACTGTTAATAACATTTGTTTCATCTTCATGCTGCAAAAAAAACGAAAGAAAAAAAAGGAATTTCAATGTGACTCTTGTCATTGTGCCAACCTCAATTAGCTAAAACAAGCGCTTTCCGAAACCAAGATCAATTACTTCTCCACCTCACTGGAACCCTACATGGTCTTGACAATTTGCCGAGCTGACACCCTGCCTGTTCTTTTTACCTTCTCCTACATTGTGTTTGCTTATATTAATGGTGTATGTGAAGTTATAGTATACGACAAATTTTCATTAGATTGGCTCATATTACCGATAATACACTTGTGATTCATTGCATTGTGGTAGTTTGGATTCAATTCTGACTTATTTTATTTTATATGTTTGAATAATTAATGAACAACAGCTGAGATTTAGGTTTAATAGATATGTATTAAAGAGGACTGAGCCAAATCTTTGACTAACAACCATTTAAAGGTTCTAAAACAGATACAAACATCATATTATTAAAGATAAACGGTCCTTCCAGGATTTCGCGATTTTACATTCGCAGAAATGAAAGCGAACTCAAGGAAACTCTACAATATTCAGAGGAGCTTGCAGTTTTTCAAAATTACCACAAATTTTCCACAGATTTGGCCCAAGACATGTCACGTGATGACAACACAACGCGCATTCATCCAAAAGCCCGCTTCGATTCATGTGCGTCAAACATGAGTACAGCTAAAAGGTTTCATTTAGCAATTCCTCACTGCAAAAGACCACGCAAAACAATTTCGTGCAATTGCAATTTCACCAATTCTAGTAGTTTTCCTCAAAAGGATGAACAAAATCTCTGCAAACTGCATCGCAAATTTTGTAAAAAGCTGCAACAAAATCAATCATCAAAAAACCTTGGGAAATCCTATACGGATTGGTAAAGGGACCCTCCCCCCTTCCCCCCATGGCTCATGTAAACAACTGATGGTGGAGATTAAAGAGTGATTACATTGTCAGTACTATAAAACCGAACATGCCACTGTGAAGAGTCCCATTAAAGACAGGAAAATTTCCATTTGTCATCACTTGATAAGAGTTTAAAGAATTGTACTATACTGAAACCTGGAACAGATATTTCCTCCATCTGAAGATCATTCAATGTGTTTCATAGGTGCTTAAATCGCTTCCTCGGATAGAGGGTCGTCCTGGCGCATCACTTCCCCCCATGGACTTCAAAAAACTGGAGGAAGATCTATGTGCAGCACATGGTAAAGACATCACTCCTGAAGATGTCATGTCAGCAGCCATGTACCCGAAAGTCTTTCAGGAGTTTAAAGAGTTCACATCCAATTTCGGGCCTGTTGACTGTCTCAACACACGCCTATTTCTCGATGGACCAAAAATTGCAGAGGAATTCCAGGTAATGATCCTCAATCTTTTCTATTTCAAACGCTCTCTCTCTGTCTGTCTATTTCTCCCTTGGACTCTGTCTGTCTCCTCTTACCTTTTTGTGACGTCTAGCTCTGCGTGTCTGCCATAAATTATAATAGCTGCTCAAATGATGCCTGTATCTGGGGCAGAGAGTTTTTACTGTTCTCTATCCTTTTTTTTTCCCCAAGCCTTCTTTGCAGACAAGTGCATGCCAAATCCAGTTCAGCCTTTTTACAGTGCAATGGGATTTGACCTTCTAAGCACTAGCCAAAAGCCGGACCCCTCTTTCATCCTATTTTAATATTCAATGTCAGTGACAAAAAAAGTGCTAAATGAGTCTTCAGTGGTCTAACCTGTCCTTGTGCTAGAGCAGGTTTAACTGGAGTGGTGCAAATGTGTCCTGTTTGCGTGGATGTGAATGGTGGATAGGACGAGCTCTCGTTAGCAAAGTAAATGTCAAGATATGAAGATTTCACAGCATACCCTTGAATAAAAGACTCTCAAAATGTCTCAAAAAAATTGTCTGGCATCGTCCAGTCTTAGCATTTGCTTAACAATTTCATTTACTTTCTGTATCTTGCCAATGTTTCTCCCACCTAAATCCCCATTAATCCGTGCCGCAGTAGCTGCTGAAACAGAGAGCACAGACGTTGCACCCACCTGTCGGGCAGAACCTACCAGGCGCAGACATGCTCATGGCCATGTGCTACACACTGAGAGGAGATGAAAGGCCAGACCACCGCAGCTAATCAAACAGAGAAAGATCCGGATGAAAGGGAAACAAGTGAACTTTAATTCACTCTGCTGCCTGCCATACCTCCACTGATGAGGATAAAGCAGCATGTTAGCATCCCTAAATTATCTGACTTTGATTTTCCATATATACCTACACTTGCTTTTCTTATAACCTTGCATAGTGATCATAGTATCCTCAGTGAAATTCTGCATATTCCTTCCTTGCATATACTCTGACGTTTTTGCCAGTCTGGTGACTTTCATTCCTCAGAGAAAAACTTAACTAATATGTAAGCCATCACTGATTATGCTAGATTAGCATGGGCTATATTAAGCAGTCACTGACGTATACAACTTCCAGAATAGTTGTGCCAATTTAACTGCCCAACAGCACATGGCTCGGAGCCTGCCAGAAGACTGAGTTAGCACTGTGCAAATAGGTCATCTCTCAGTCAGGGTTAAAACAAATGCATATATTTATATTGTTTTCTCGTTCACTCATTCAATTCTCTGTTTGTCTCACAGGTTGAGTTGGAAAGAGGAAAGACGCTACATATTAAAGCCTTGGCTCTGGGGGACCTGAACAAAGCTGGACAGAGGGAGGTGTTTTTTGAGCTTAATGGTCAACTGCGGTCCGTCCTAGTCAAAGATATGGTGGCTATGAAGGTAATTATGAGTTCACAAAGGAAGTTGAGCATCTTTAACAATGTAACTGTCTGACAAACATTATCCTGAAACTCAAACACCCTTATGTTAGTCAGCAGAAACTCAATTTTGAGTTTCTTCTACCATGAACCTATCGTACAAACATTCTCGTTCTCATAAGAATCAGAAATACCCTAAATTTTAGTCAGCAGAAACAGCAAAACCATAATGAAGCTCAATTTGTGATAATTTGTGTGCAGCTCATTACTGAGAGTCTGTATCTTTTAAGCATCTTCCAAATCATCAAGTGGTTTGGTACTATCTTCTCACTTTCTATATATGGGTGAGAATGATTCTATCAGCTTACCAGTTCCCATTTTGCACCTTTCACAGCACCAGTCAAAAATGCTACTTCCCTTCAGTTTCTTGCATACCAGATACCTGTTTGACTAAACATAAAAAATAAAGTCTCTTTTTCTATATGGTTTAATGCTACAAAAACAGTGCCACTGCTGCATCCTTTATTATGGGGTAACATAGACTCTCAACAACAAGTGTAAACTATGTGCCAATTCTACAACTTTACTGCAAAACATCTCTTGTGTTTACTTATCCCTCATAAATAACAGCTTCACAGCTGACTGCAAGTAAAGAGAGAGTGTCAATTTGTCAATTCCCTCCTTTAGACCTGCAAACTGTGAATTATTTCAGTAAGTCTCATGATATAATACTTAAATACTTAAAACGAGATCAGGTGCCTCACTGGAACGGACTTAATTGAGTAATGTGAACCACCATGTCATCACACCTGACTTCAAATTAAGTGGAGAGTGTAAAATCTGCAATTCTCAACCCTGGAGGCCTGCGCTGAACACTTGAACAGCTGTAATGCTACAAAATGAGTTCAATTGTCAGGAGAGTTCTTGCATTCTGTCTAAGGCAATTGGTATTCCTTTAAAAATGATACTCGACTGTGTCCACCGTTTCTGTCACATATTGTACATATGATTATTATGAGTAATAATGACACATTTCTCAATACTGGAGATTTAAAAGATTTAAAAAAGAAAGAAAATAACAAACTCAAAGACATCACTTTTAATGGAAAGCTAATGACAGCTGTTGAATCCCATCAATATTATTGTAACAATATAACTATAAATACATAAATATATGTGTAGTGATCTGGGAAAACCCATCAGAATTCTGACAAGCAACCAAAAATGATTAGAAATGAATTGGGGTTTTCCGCCTATAATACACTTTAACATTTCTACTTCAAGAAAAGAAATATATGTCACCAAAATATCATAGAAACATTTTATTAACGCTCTAATCTTGCCAGAGAACACATTAGATGGATAAGAGTCAGTTTAACAAATGATGAGTTTGCCTGTAGGTGTTAACTGTTAATCATTGATCAAGTTGGTTAAATGCCATAGAAAAATGTCATTATATTTTATATTTAATAAATTCACTTTGTAACTGGTCTACGTGCTACCTGTTAGATTATCAGTAATATTTTCATGGTTCAATAGTTGAAAATTCATTATTTTGAATGTATTATATATATATTACATGTAAAATGCAATGCAATTTTAGAACTATATATAGTACGAAAAGTAATATTCTCACCATCTGAAGGTTTTCCCATGGCCACCACACATATCAGTTCAAAACTATATAACCCTTACAAAGTAACCAACAAAAGCCTAGGGGGGGATTCTTGTGGCAGGAATAATAACACTCAAATTTCTGTTTATGTTTTAGAGATATTGAACTCAGTTTGATCAGTACCTCTGACTGAAGATTTAATGAAACTGATCAATAAATATACATGTTTATTATACATTTATTTACCACCCTAACAACTTCCCTTAGACTCATATCATCGGCAGGTATTGGTAAACATATTTTCCATCCTTTACTCTGTTATGGAAAATGTGTAAAACGTAATTGCCTATGATAATCTCATATACATTACACAAGTGATGGGATGAGTTTAGAGTATTTCCTTAATCCCAATCTTATGTACAACCCACAGGAGATGCACTTCCATCCAAAGGCTTTGAAAGACATCAAGGGTCAGGTGGGAGCCCCCATGCCAGGGAAGGTGTTGGAGGTGAAGGTGAAGCAGGGTCAGAAGGTGGAGAAAGGTCAGCCCCTCTGCGTGCTCAGTGCCATGAAGATGGAGACTGTGGTGAACTCACCACTCACAGGAACCGTAGCCAAGGTATACGTCAAGGCTGATAGCACACTGGAAGGGGATGATTTGATCCTGGAGATCACAGAGTAAAGGTTAAAGGTCAGGAACAGGGCAGAGGTTAAACAACACAACCCCACTAGCGCTGATGATGTTTGATTGTTTATTAACTTTCCTAATTGGTATTTAATTTTTAAAAATGCATTTCAAGCAGCTTTAATTATCCAGTGCAAGTACCAGAGAGGTGTAATATCTCAAATGTTAATATTTTATTCAGCAATTTTGATTTTTTAAATTAGAGGTGAATTATCTACAAAATGTGACTACAGCATAGGATTGCGGTTCTCTTTCTGTCATGAGTTTGAAACACACTTCAAACACTTGTCTAAAGCATTTTGTATCTATGTAACTGAGCTATATTTTCCACAGTGATTATTCTAGTATTGAAAGTGATAAATGAATTTATCGCCTGTTAACGTGACTAATCTAATTGTTGTCAATTATGGAAATGTATGAAATTTTATATGACTGTTTGTATGAGATCTCTTCTGGATCAAAGTACCTTAATTTTGTCTTAATGGAACATTAAAAAACATTATAAAAGATGTAAAATATGAATATTAAGCTCTCCAAAACATGCAGTACAAATTAAAGTAGAACATTAGATGGGTTGGCATGATAATGTATTTTAAATTATGGCACATGCTATAAATTCATGTAATTATGGGACCATTTTTATAAATAAAATGTAGAAGCAAGCCAGTGTTTGTTTTAATGTAAATCTCTGAATGTTTTTAACAGCCAATATTCTTGTTTAAAGGGCTTGATATTCTGCAAAACTGTACAATGATGATCTAAAAGAAAATGGTCACATAATCAAATACTTCTTCTCCCTTCTACATGCCCACCTTCTCCATCTCTGGATGCTTTGTACCATGACCTACAAAGGCTTGTGTTATGAGTACTACTGTTTATGTTGCCACTGTTAGTGAATAGCAACATGTTAATTGTAATATGATAGAGCGTCTTCATTTTCAGAGTGTGCACTGGTTCCCCTCATCCAAACTTTCATCATTCTGCTGTATAAATTGTTCTGTACACTGGCTCAACTCATTCCATCCCATTAATTCTCACATCTGTATACACTGCCTCAGCACATTCAAGTTTTTATCTCTCTGCAGTTTTTGGAAGTCTATACTGTTCTGAAGAGCAGAAGTGTTCTACAACACTTTGCAGAAGTTGTTTTTTTTTTTTAGGGATATTTACATTTTTTAGTATTACAACCTGCCACTGAAATTGGCTTAATCAGGGTCTTATGTCACCAATCTAGACAAACTAGGCTATTTGTTGAGGTCCTTATGACTTTTGGTTTGGTGGAAACTCAACTCTGCTCAGCATCCCATCCTGAGACCACCATCACCACAATAAAGCATGGTGGTGGTAGCATCATGTTGAACGTTACCCTTAGCATCTTGCTTGCATGACTAATGCCATCCTTTTCCATTCACTGACTTGGTTGAGCCATATTCTTACTTTTTTTTTAATAATGGATTTAATGGAACTTCCACAGGATCTTCAAAGTTTGGCATTTTTTTTATAACCAAACCTTGGTTGATTTTTTTTTTTTTTTTTTTTTTTGGTAAAAATAAATAAATAAATAAATAAAATAAAAAATTTCTACCAGACTTGCTATGATAGCTCCTTGTTCTTGATGATTCTCTGTGTTTAGATATGTCCTATAACAAACTCCGGAACCTTCCAAGGACAAATGTTTTTATATTGAAATCACATGACTTGCCTAAGCTTCATTTAAATAATTATGTGGCTTTTGATGGCAACCGGTTGCACCAGAAGTAATTTAGAAAATGTTTCATTGACATTACAATGTCAAATACTTATGCAAAGTCAATGGTTCTAGTGTTCTGAAGGAGTCCTATTTATGAAAATGTGTGATTCTATATAGACTTTTAAACCTAGAATCTTTTATGATGCTAGATGGAACCATTTTGTTCTGCGAGAACAGAACTCCCTACTGAGGTCTGTCCTTGTCCCATAAAATTTTTTGTATCAGCCAGTCAGAAAACACGATCACAGTGGGGAACAGCAATTAGATTGTGTACAAATTATTAAGTTATTTGATGCAAGATTTGATTTCTGATGAGAAATAGCTGGAATAGTCATAGGATATTAACTCTGTTATCTCCGACAGTTATATAATCCATTAATTCTATCTAGCATAATGTATTGTTTATGGTTACTGAATGTCACTTTCTTGGCAACGTTATATTTTGCTTCTTTCCAAGCCTGCTTGAAGCTAGCTTTTATTTTATTCTTTTTTTCATTTAAGTAGCTTAAGGCTAAAAGATTTATGTTGAACAGCAGAGGTGGAAAATCTGTGGCTCATTGGATGCACTGTGATCTATGGGGCACATATCCAAAAAGCTAAAAATTTGCATCCAATCTTCTAATTAGAAGGACTGGTGAGATCAATCTTTTTTATTCCTGTTTTCATTTTTTTGTCAAGACTTCAGAAATGTTTGGAAACCTTTTGGAGGCCTTTTGGAGTCTACTAAACTTGGCTTGGGTTTGAGTGCTACATTTTATAGAGAACTTGTTCCAAATACTCTTTTTTTAGTTTAGTTAAGAGAATTCGTTAGGCCAGACTTCCTTCATTGTCATTATTATCTGTCTTTGGTTGTTTAATGTTTGTCCTTTCAGAAATATCAAGAGAAATAAAAGATCTATCAACCAACATTATAATTAGCGTGGTAAATAGATCCATTTTATTGTTTCTATAGGCTGATTTAGCAGAAGTGTTATAAATGGATTGTTTCATTGGCCTTCATAGCTGTTGATGTGCTGCCTTCTAACTCTGACTCATGAGTAAGCACAGGCATCAAAGCAGCTGTCTTTTGTTTCAAATGTACAGACATAGGCATAACTTATACTGGTAATACTGGGGACAAGCCCTCACTTTTTCATCGGCTCGATTTTGTCCCAAACACGTTTTGAAATTGTAGTATATTTAAAAAATATTTTATATAATAGCTTGCCTCTGGAATATTGTCCTAATACTTTCTAAAAAGATCATTTATTTAAAAAAAAAACCTGCATGCATGTTATTGTGGCATATGTGAATATAAAGCGAGGATTTATACCAGCTGTAGCCGTCACAATTTAATCAGCCTGCAAGATCAAGCTCACTGGTTTACTTTCTTTTTCCTTTAAACTTCTAAACTACCCTTCAAACAGCTCCCAGTCAAGATAGTATCTAGGGGATGTAAATCATATTAACTAAATTGAAAAGACATCCATAGCATCTCTCGTTCCATTACTGCAGAAAGTGTTTCTAAAGCTTGTAGGGATTTAAAAACAGCATATCTTTTAAGTGAAAAACACTTAAAATTAAAAATGCTTTCAGTGCACTTTTGGACTTGTTTTGCCATTGATCACATTTTTTTTTTTAAACTTTCATCCTGCCCCTGCCTTGTGACTAATTTTAGAACAAATTCCAGCGTTAACATCCCTGGTACACAATTTGACAATCTCCCTAAAATTGAGCTTATTTTGTGTGAGACAGTGTGTGTTTGTGTGTGGGTGTGTATGTGGTTGCTCTCTGCCTCACACAGGGTATAATTCCCCCATTGGACCTTATCTATCATGGCCCCTTAATAATTAGCTGGTGTGTGGTGGGCGTTCTGGCGCACTGTGGCTGCCCTCGCATCATCCAGGTGGATGCTACACACTGGTGGTGGTTGAGGAGATTTCCCCTCCATACAATGTAAAGCGTTTTGAGTGCCTAGAAAGGTGCTATATAAAAATCTAAGGAATTATTATTATTATTATTATTATTATTATTATTATTATTATTATTATTATTATTATTATTATTATCCAATATCTGTGAGCATGTTTGTGGTTGTGTGTTGTTCTGAATGATTTTCAGTGTGTGTGTCAGAAAGTTACAGAGCCATAATCACACACTGATACACCAGCGTGCAAAATCTTCATTGTTACCAAGGATACCAGACACAAGATGGTACATTGTAAAGTACAAACACTATCTGAAGCATTAGACCTAAACTGAGAAGCAAGTAAGATAAGACACTGTCATTTTTCACCTTGCAGACAAGATCATAGCAACTCAGTTCTACGCAGTTACATGTTGCAATCATTTTCTAAATCTTCTAATACAGGGTATTCAGGATAAATATATAGTTACTGCGTTAGCTAATGCTCTTATATATGTATTTTGTATATACTGCAGATCAGTGTAAACCTTCAGCACTGTATGGGGCACACTGGCAAACTGGTTTAATAATAATAATAATGATAATAATAATAATAATAATAATAATAATAATAATAATAATAATAATATGAGAATTTGTCCACTTCAAACTGAAAATGCTTGTGGTATGGTATGTACTCTGCATGGTAGCATAAATTAGGAAAATTTGCATGAGATGAAATTAATGTTGCAAAACGTGAAAGGTGAAATAATTTTTTCTTCAACATTTTAATGTATTGTGGTTCACATTTAATACACATACATATCACATGCATTAGCTGTGATTAAAAATACAGATATTAAATACAGTAAATAAATAAATAAGTAAGTGTGTGTGTGTGTGTGTGTGTGTGTGTGTGTGTGTGTGTGTGTGTGTGTGTGTGTGTGTGTGTGTTTGCTACAATACCACTCAAGCTCATACTCGTACACAATGGTATTGACACAGGGTTATATTGATTTTCGACACTGTGTTAATGAATAAATGACCTAGTAAGGCTTATTCACCATCTCGTCCGGGCTCTACATCAGGCTTCATACATGCATGTGCTTAAAATAGAATTACCCTTTATTTTTAATGCAAGCAATGGAAACTCAAACAGCCATTTTTTATAAAAACTGTTTATATTAAAGAGAGCCATTTCATATGCTATTTTAAAATAAATACATATAGTTAAAATAAATTACATATATTTATTAATTGTAAAAAATTAAAAAATAATAAAAAATACTTAGTTTTAGAGGATTTTAATTAAATTTTTAGAGGATTTGAACTTTTTAATTTTTAACTTGGTACAATTTTTTTCATTCATTTCATTTAGTTTAAAAAAAAAAAAAAAAAACATTTCAACATTTTCATCTAGACTTTCCAAGTCCTAGTTACAAATCACAAAGATTTTGACTGTCCGATGTTTTCTTTCTGTTTACTGCCTGCCAATTCAGTCAGCTCATTTTTGTTCGTAACTTTTGTTTATTTACTATATTTAAACCCTCCATTCAAATCCATGCCAATTTGTATGCATACCACAAACTTTCCACAATGTTGGCAGTCTCACTTGCTCTTCATTCATTAAAGTTACTTTAATTTTAAAAGAAGCTAATGAAACATTTTACTAACTTAAACAATGGTTTAGATGCAGTTGTACTTTAGTTTACTTTAGGAAAAGCAATGGACACTAGTCCCCTGCCCCTAACCCTATCATTTCAAATAATTATGAATTTGTTTAAGTGATGTCATCTTAAAATAAGAAGAAATCACAAACGTCATGCACAAACAGGGCGAGATGGGCATAAACAGCATTCATCATCACCAAGCTCATTACCGTCCAACTCATGACCATTCAAAAGCTACAGTAGTGATGAAGAGCATAGGAGCAATTTGTTCCTAAATACTGCACTGAAATCATAATTCCACATTATGAACCATCATTTTTAACTGGGTTCAATAATTGTTAGAAATTATATTTTGCAACACAAAATGACTATGGTCATAATTTTGTTTAATAAACCATAATTATGATTAATTATGAATAATCATTTGGCTTCATTCATTTGAGTTTGAAACTATTCTGAATGCGGTCTGTGTCCGATATTTAAAATAACATTTGGAGCTGTGGGTCAAATGTAACAATATTTATTTTCTTAAACTGGACCAGATCTGTATTTGTGTAGATCCATAGGAGGAAGTTTCACTATTGAGTAGAAAACACTGAACTGGCTCTGTTATGCAGATCCAGAGTGAATACACAGGTACGTTTGCCCCTAATCTGTGTACCTTTGTTGTGTGCGTAGCATTCTGATGGGTAAGAGCTAATGCTAGAATCTGACATTCCATGTATTTGCATCCTTGCATCACAATGCAGAGAGGGGGATCATGGGTAAACATGGCATGCAGAGACACAGGGATGTGTACTTAATCCATGCACCTTTGTTGTCTTGGTAGCATTATGGTGGATGAAATCTAATTCTAGGAACTCCATCATGATGCACACTGGTGGCCTGCAGTATAAGGCTCAATTATTATGTTGTTGTGTTTCTTTCCATGTGAGTGCAAAAAGGTTAGCATAGTTAAAAGATCATAGTAACTTTGCCTGCTAGTTAATATCTAGTTCGCTAACACACTGTGTAACAGATGTGCAAAATCAGTAAAACCCATTTTTTGCAATCATAAACAACAGTCATGGTTTATGTGACAGAATGAGTTAGTCAACAGGTTGCGTGTCGGTTTTCTCCTTGATGAGTCATGTAGCCATTTGGAAGCTGCTGTTCATGAACTGTTAATTAACAGAACATGGGTTTGTCAGCAAATTTCTAGCTGTAAGAGAGTTCTGGTGTGAGTGTCTGTTCTAAAATCCACCAGAATCAGAGAGTGTCAGTTTAGATAATGTCGGCTCACAGATATCTTCTGTATTTTTTATCAAATTCAGACTATGAAGGATTTTAATACAAATTACACACTGGTATTAAAAACAGTATTTTTGCATTGCTGATAGAGGTATCAAAAATACCACCCATTCCTGAATGTATATAGAGTGCAGATGTGCACTGGTGGGTCATCCATTTTCCATACCGCTTATCCTGCACAGGGTCACGGGGAGCCTGAATCCTATCTCAGGGCACAAGGTGGGGGACACCCTGGACATGGGGCCAACCCATTGCAGGGCACAATCACACATCCATTCACACACTGCAGACAATTTGGAAATGCCAACGCATGTCTTTGGACTAGGGGAGGAAACTGGAGTACCTCCAGGAAACCCCCGAAGCACAGGGAGAACATCTATATTCCGCATACACAAAGTTCCATGCCTGTCAGCCAAGAACAGGGACAACAGCAGAGACTCACCCAAACTGCATGGTGATTGCATAAACAATTCACCTGGTCTTTCTCTAGTCTTCAACCGTCCAGTTTGGATGAGTCAGTGCACACGATAGCCTCAGATTCTTTAAACCCCCAACCCCGGAGGTGCGAGGCAAACATGCTAACCACAAAATATTTTGACTACATACTTTGACTCTGCATTAAACAGGTCAAATAAGAATAATAGATTGGGAAGTTCAGCAGATGTTTAAAAAATTTCCCTCTCTCTTCGAAATTCCTTGTCTCTTCCTCGCAGGTCTCTTGCACTCCATCTGGAATTGTCATGCTCTATGCTCTCACCCCCACTCTCTTCTCTTGCTTGCTCTATCTCTTTCTGTTGGGCATGATCTGTCCATCTTGTTTGGCAATACACTCCACACCAAGGCTCAGGCTGCCTGAGGCTGAATGGAGAAGGCGGGAGAAAAAACAAAAGGTCAGACCTTAAAAAGAAAGGTTTCACCTGCAGCCTCTTATCTTGCTGTGCTTTTTCATTCATCTTGGGATGAGAAGAGATGGATTTCTTTTTTTCCTCTGTTTTAGATGGATAAGCTTGCCTTTCCATGCTCTTCCCTGAAGTGGCCTGTCTGTTCACAGCACTGTGCCTTCTTCATTATTCTTTCTTCCATCCTCTCTTCCTTTATTAGTCTCATTCATTTACCCTGTTGTAAAATGCAGCTTTGCTCATGCTCCGCATTCCCTTTTTCTTGACTTCTTACACACTGTATGTGTGACCAGCAATGGTGGTTTTGAACAGTGGAGACTTGAAGAAACTTGAGGTGTTCCCTGAATGTGATGTTTATGACAAATCCTGGGAGTTTCCTTAAACAATCACCCATGGTTCGACCATGTGTGCAGGATGAACAGAAGCCAGGAATGTTTCCCTTGAAACATTCCCTTTCCCAAAGATAGAATATCTGCGTATGCTGTAGCATTACAATTTCCCTTCCCTGGAACTAAGAGACCAAACCTGTTCCAGCATTACAATGCGTCTGTACACAAGTGAGATCCATAAAAACATGATGTTGGTGTGGCCTGCACAGAGTCCTGACCTCATCATCTTTGGAATGAACTGGAATACTGACTGCACCCCAGGCCTCCTCACCTGACATCAGTGCCTGACCTCACTAAGGCTCTTGTGGCCTTTCTTGGAAAGCCATTCCAGAAGAGTGCAGGTGATTATAGCAGCGAAGGGGGGGACCAACTATGTTCAGCAAGCACATATGGGTGCGATGGTCTGGTTTCCACATGCTTTTGGCCATACCGTATTCATCCATCCATCCACTTTTTATACCACTTATCCTACACAGGGTCGCATGGATCCTGGAGCTTATCCCAGGGAACTCATGCACGAGGGAGGGAATGCCCTGGATGGGGTTCCGACCCATCGCAGGGCATAATCACACACACACACACACACACCTATTCACACACTATGGACGATTTTGAGATACCAATCAGCCTACAACACATGTCTTTAGGCTGTGGGAGGAAACCCCCGAAGCACAGGAAGAACATGCAAACTCCACACACACAGGCCAGAGGCCAGACTCAAACCCCCAAGCCTGGAGGTGAGAGGCAAATGTGCTAACCACTAAACCACCGTGCCAGCAATATCATGTATTATATTTAAATTTTATTAGTGCCCTTGATTCTGTTCAGCTCCATTTGCACTAGATTGTGTAGGATGATCAGACTGATACAATTTGCTCTGCTGCACTGGAGAATTTAATAAAAGGACACTAGAGGAGCTATGTGTATGTGTATGAGAGGGCAGGAAGACTATACGCCGTGAGCCCAGACAACCCCTCGGCTGCATCATTATCTCTCAACCATGGGGCTGTCCCCTCGCGTTATGATACACTGCTCATATGATCACACACTATTATTCCATTTCTTCACCCACCTCAAGCAAGCAGAGATCTACTGTGATCTGCCAGGCCGAAAAGAAGCCAATGTGTCTCTTATACCCCAGGGGAGAAATAAAAAATAAACCAGGAGACTCGACTTGACTAAAGAAGAAAGCAAACTCCTTGTATCTACTGATATGCTGTTAATTGAATTTGTACACAGGCAGGAGAGGCTGTTTGAGACTAAAGATGAAAAGTCTACAGTATGGGAATAAAGAAAAACAAACAAACACAAAAAGCAATCTTTATTTGACAGGAAGAAGAGTTGCTTAGAGATGGAAAAGTTAGAGGAAAAGATAACTCATCTGAAGGTCTGTTTATCCAAAATGAAAAAATAAAAGTGCACAATGAGATTTCAAAAGAAAATTATGCATTTCTATGCACGCTTAAACATCCAGACACACTGTATAGAGATGATTTTTTTTTTTTTTTGTCAGCACTGGCTCAATTTCTGTATTTGAATGAGCAAAAAACCTCATTCACTAATAATTCACATGATAGACAGCTCATGTGATGTGAACCTGTTAACATGGCAACCGAGCATGTCTGAGCAAAGAAGCGTCTAATAAACTGCAGCTACAAATACACAAATCCAAAAGAAACAATGTTACTGCTCTAATGGAAAAAGACAGTTATGGGTTCACATTATTTCAGGATCATTATTTACCCCTTATTCTATAGTTACTCATATTACAGCATATCAGTATCTCCAACATATTATTTATGTGAACAGACTGAATGTGTGCAAAAACAGGGAAGGGTTCAAAGAAATAGCTGGAAAGAACGTTCAGTCTACTTTGTCTGGCTAGAAATTCTAGTCAGTATCACATCTCATCCATCTAGCCTTTCACAGAGGTCATCCAAAAATGTAATTAGGTGCTTTGCGTTGTATGGACTGAGAGTTCCAGCAATTTATTGGATAATGTTGCTGCACGTGCACACACACACAATAATAATTTTGTATTATTTTTGTTTAGATACAGTATTTGGTGAACAGTGAATAATGTATCTGCTACATAATTTACTTAGTTACTTAATTTCTACTTAATTTCAAAACCAATTAGTTTTGAAATTAAGTGTAACTGCTTGAAATAGAGTAGGTAAACATATGCTAATTGATCTGTAATGGTAAAGTTTTGTGAAAGTGAAAACTGAATGTTGGGATTGTACATATTTTGTGTCTAAGAAATTGAAAATATATGTATACAGTACAGTGCAAAAGGCACATGCAAAAGAAATGCTGTAAAGCAAACATTCAAAAAAAGCAAAAAAAATTATTAAATTTGATTATTTAATTTATGAGTGAGTCTAATGAGTCTTTTTTATTGGTCACAGCACAGTGAAATTATTTTTCTTCTACCCCAGCATGTTGGGAGGTTGAGGTCAGAGTGCAGGGTCAGCTATGTGATGCAGAGCAGAGAGGGTTGAGGGCCTTGCTCAGGGGCCCAATGATGGCCTGAACCCCTGACCTTCTGATCACTAAACCAGAGCGGGGCAGTGCTGGGGCTTGAACCCCTGACCTTCTGATCACTAACTAAGAGCCGGGCCGTGCTGGGGCTTGAACTCATGACCTTCTAATCACTAACTAAGAGCCAGGCAGTGCTGGGGCTTGAACTCATGACCTTCTGATCATTAATCCAGAGCCTTAACCACCAGCCACCACTGCTCCATCCATCCATCACTGGGTTTATCCTACACAGGGTTACCAGGAGCCTGGAGCCTATCCCAAGGAACTCAGGGCAGGGGACACCCTATACAGGGTGTCAACCCATCGTAGGGTACAATCGCACACACACTCACACACCCATTCACACATTATGGGTAATTTGGAAATGCCAGTCAGCCTACAATGCATGTCTTTGGATTGGGGGAGGCAACCAGAGTACCTGGAGGAAACCCCCAAAGCACAGAGAAAACATGCAAACTCTGCACACACAGGGCTAATGCAAGAATCGAACCCCCCAACCCAGGAAGTACCAAGCAAGCATACTCACCACTAAGACACCGTGCCTCACCAGAATAAGCAAAGGAGAATGGTGTTGTGTTAACAGCATGAGGAGTTTTAAAAAAACATGAACCCAATACTGAAAACTACTTGTTAACTAAAGTGAGAAACTGTAATGACTGAGAAATCTGTTGCAAGGCATGTAGCATGGTCATATGATGGGAGAAACTAGAGGAAGAAGCGCTAGTTATAAATGAGGAGGCCTCAGAGGAACACATGTAGGTGCTGCTGTATCTGATATTGCTGCCTGCTTGATGGATGGAGCTGTCTATGTGCTAGAGGGTAGGGGAGAAACGGAGGGATGGATGGGTTAATGAGATTGATCGAACTTCGAGATGTGTCTCAGGAATGGAGCAAAAGCGAAAGACTTCTTGTTTTATGGTCCTTTTATCTTCATTAAAGGCAGTCTAGTTAGCTGCTCTCACCTCATTTGCCTACCCTTCTGTCTCTTTCTTTCTGCCTGCTTAACTTTTTCCTCACTCTCTTTGTCCTCTGTGACCGTGGGGATGGTGAAAAGACCATGACAGGTGGGGGGTGTGTGTGTGTGTGTGTGTGTGTGTGTGTGTGTGTGTGTGTGTGTGTGTGTGTGTGTGTGTGTGTGTGTGTGTGTGTGTGTGTTTGTGTGTGAGACTGATGCACATCTGATGCTGATGGCAGGTCTGGAGCTTCTCACGTGTCAGTCCTTGTTTGTCCAAAGCAGTGGAGAGGGAAAAGAAGAAAAAAAATACATTTCCCAAAGGTTTCTGAAATGTATATTTTAGTTCCCCTTACCCAGGGATCTGAATACTCCACCCACATGACTCAGCATGAAGCTCTCTATTGACTCAGACTGCATACAGTAGGTCTCTTCATGTGTATGTGAAGAAGTGTGCCTGTTCACTGCTGTGGTATTTGTGAAGGACGGCTCATCCCCACCGCTACCGGTGGCATCTGGCTCAACTTAACTCTGATTGTTCAGGTTCCGTCGCTCCGCAGAGCTCTCAGTGGCCTCGCTGATAATCTCTAAACTCACACGGCCAAGCCTTAATTGGGTCCCACTGCGTCTGTGCACTCGTGAACTCTCTGTATGTCAGACACCCAGTTAAATCCTCAACGGGCTGCTGGCATTCTGGCAGAGCTCTGCAAATCTGCACACACACACACACACACACACACACACACACACACACACACACACACACACACACACACACACACACACGTTCTGTCGTTTTCTCTCCCGATGCAGAAAAGGATTTCTGTGAGTCAGCCAGAGTTTATCCTGTTGTCATTGCTTCCTTGACAACGTGTTTAGATCCTCACCACAGACAATCCTGTCAACTTTCTGCTAAAACACACTGCATCAAAGCACGTGTATGGATGAGAGTCTGTCTGAATGGTTATTGTTCACCATAAAGATTATAAACATGTATAGATTATGACTAGAAATCCTCCTGGAATTCCTGTCATGTTAGCTTATATCTATCATTCGCATTGAAAATCATGAACATTCTTGAGAATGTTTTTCATGGGAAAAAGGATGTACACCCTTCTTCCAATACAGATTACTAATTAGTACTTTAAAATTGCAATCTGATTACATTACAGATTACTGCATGTAAAAAGTCATCAGATTACTAATTACTTTACTTTCAAGTTACTTTCAAAACCTATCAAACCTAAAAAAAATACACTACAAAGTGAAACTCATAGTTCTTTCAGTAATTTTAGCATGTCAGTGATCAGAAAAAGATGGATTTATCATAAAACCTGCCTCGGGTGTTGTCACTGTTTGTAGGACTACCAGACCGATTAAATATAAAACTTTTCTAACTAGGCAAGTTTGTTGTCGCTAGCCAAGGAGAAGCACCGCTAAGCTATCATTGTATGGGTTTAGCTGCTACAGTGCCATGCAAAGTACGTTGTCTTTCCTTATGTTCTGCTCAGATCATGTTCACGTAAACTGGAACTCATATAGACATTTACACACCTTGTTTTCCTGCTCAGCATCAGAGGATGTTACTGTTTCAGTTTCAACCCATTTACTGGTTTTTAAAAAAATCTGTGTATTTCCATTTTTCCTCTCACTGACCGTGTGCTAGCGTTTGGCAGAAGTGATACACTTTCAGCCAATAAGAGACCAGTGTTTCCACTTATTTTCCTGTAAACACTGCCTGATTGGCTTCGTCTCAGTTAACTGAAGATATAAAATTACAGTCTGTCTTCTTTTACTGACGTTCAATTACGTAGTGACAAACCGCTCCAAGTTTAGAATTATTTGGGCTAAAGAAAAAATCTTCTGGGCAAAACATGACTTATTTTAAAAATGAATTTTATTTAATATGTTTTCTTAACAATAAAATTGTAATGCAAGTACCATAATTTAATTGACATCAGTAACTGTAATCAAATTACATACATTTAAAATGTAATGCGTTAGATTATTGCGTTATCAGGAAAAGTAATTAGATTACTCTAGTAATTAGAACACACAACTCTGGTGCTGAGATGTTTTTCTGCTCATCACAGTGGTATTATGAGTTAATACATCCCTTCTGGCAGCTCAAAGCAATCTGAATATTTTCCTCTGACCTTTCTTATCAACATGCTGTTTCCATCCACAGAAGTGTCACGCACATAGCTTACATTAGTCACAAGTGCGACTTAATAATCCTCTCAGAAATACTATCTAGCTTATATTAGCCTTTTTGGTTAGCATTTATAAACATGAATCCTCTCAGACATCCTGTCAGGTTAGCTCATCCTAGCTAACAATGTTGTTTAAAGGTTAAGGTTCTAGGAAACTTTTTGTTTTTGTCAGATTTTTCTTTGCAGTTTAATTCATGAATAGCGAGTATGACTCAGAAATACTGTGAAATTAGCTTATTAGCTAGCTTTACAATTAGGAGGTACAAACACATTTGAGTATGATTTAACGATCCTCTCAGAAATGCAGTCAAGATCGCTTATATTAGCTATATAAGCATGGTTTCTGTGTAGCACAATGCTTGACTTGTGAGCATAAATCTTTTTCGAATGTTTTCGTCTAACTAGGAATATATTTTGTTTGTCTAAATGTTAAAAAGCAGTGTGAATTTACAGTTTTGCTGCAACATAATTTTCATAATGTTATAATCTGACCTCACTGTCTTGTGTACATATGTCCATCTTCTATGGTTTGCTATTTGCACATTCTACTTCATCCACATCGTATACACAAGCACCAATTTCATTTTCCATTGAGTTCATGTGTACTTCATTATTCAACGTGTCCAAAACTGCTGCGGTGGCATCTAAAATTGTGAAGCTCAACACGACTCTTTTATTCACTCAGAGAAATGGCTTCAGCCGATAAATGTGTCAAACTACCGCGAATCAGAAATGTCAACCCATAGACACATCAGAACTGAAATGTTGCTTTCTATCATGTGACTCAGTTGAACTATGGCTGTTTGAAATGGCAAACTACTTCTACTAAAAACACTCAAAAACAGTTTGCATTGCATTGCTATGTGAACAACACGAATGTTTACTGCTGCATCAAAAATCTTTCAATTAATGTACAACTATGTACAATGTTTATCACAAAGCCCTTTATAAATGTGTCTGAACTGACTGTGATGGCTGCAGAACAGAAAACGGATCCGGTTATGTTATTCAATGCACTTGCCTCAAATCTTTCTTGCCACTTCATTGTAACAATGAAAATTTCAGTATAACATCATTCACACAGTGGTGCTTGAAAGTTTGTGAACCCTTTAGAATTTTCTATCTTTCTGCATAAACATGACCTAAACCATCATCAGATTTTCACACAAGTCCTCAAAGTAGACAAAGAGAACCCAATTAAACAAAAGAGACAACACTATTATTCTTGATCATTTATTTATTGAGGAAAATGATCCAATATTACATATCTGTGAGTGGTTAAAAGAGTTCATTTAAAGGTGAAGTTAGAGTCAGGTGTTTTCAATCAATGGGATGACAATCAGGTGTGAGTGAAAGCTTAGTTTTATTTAAAGAACAGGGATCTGTCAAAGTCTGATATTGTTTCTTTGTCTCATTTGCTTAAATTGGGTCTCTTTGTCTACTTTTAGCACTGATGACGTTTTAAGTCATATTTATGCAGATACAGTACTGTGCAAAAGTTTTAGGCACCCTACTTTTTTTTAGTACAAACTTTGTTATAGATTTTTTTTTTTTATGACTTCTACATTATCGAGTCAGTACAAAAAAACATTCTAGATTCCCAAACATTAGTTTTCCAGCACAAAATCAAATGTTACTGAAAAAAAAATGTTTGTATGTCAGCATATTACATAAAGCATATTATGTAAGAAACCACCTTTCAGACAAAAAAAAAAACACAATGAAGGCTGCTGGGTTTCGCTGCAAAAATAAGAAGCAAGTACGACAGTCAAAGTCTCCAGAAGAACCGTGGATGGTTTTGCAAAATGCTCAATAAAACTTACAGTTCATTTCCTTATTAAACTGCACAAATTGTACCGGAGACTACTATTATTATTATTTTTAAAAATTCACACCACATATTAACTTTGTTTCATTTACCACTGTTTACTGCTCTTTACTGTACTTTTTTTATGAAGAAACATTTAATTTCATTATTTTGAAGGCATCTTTGCTCTACAGCATTTCTTTGCATGTGCTTAAAACCTTTTCACAATATTGTATTTTGAAAATTCTAAAGAGTTCACAAACTTTCAAGCACCGCTGTAGGTGACTGAATCTGCAAATGAATTTTACTAGCAGTCGATAAAAAATATAGCAGTGCAAGTGAAAAAAAAATACTACTAATGCATACTGCATATTACTGATGTATGCAGTAAACATATGCAATATACAAATGACCATTTTGAACACAGCTCATGTAGTATATCAAGAGCTAGCTTCCAGGCTAGTTGTGTTTACTATTCATTTGGAGCGCAGCAAAGGTTTTTTTGTTTGTTTGTTTGTTTGTGGGAGTTCACTCACAGGCTTTCTACATAAAATATATATATATATATATATATATATATATATATATATATCAGAAATGATGCAGGTACATTTATATAGGCACTGCAGGCACTTCTGTTTTGCTTTTTTCCCCAGAATGATTTTCTCTTGCTTGGAGGCAGAAAAAGCTTCTGCCTCTCTTGTGTTTTGGATGGAAAATCAGCAGTAATGTTGTAACCTGGGGCTGGATTATATTGTTGCGCCCACTGGTAGGATGTCTAGTTTAGGCTGGTGAGCCTGGAGAGCCCAGCACTTTGTCACTCTTCTTTTTGTCTCTCCAGCTGTGTATCCCTGGAGGCTCAGTCTGCTCTGCTTTAATTGCCAAGAAGAATCTATTACTGATGTTTTATGTTTAGCTTACAGACTTGGAATTGGTGTGCGTGCGTGTGTGTGTGTGTGTGTGTGTGTGTGTGTGTGTGTGTGTGTGTGTGTGTGTGTGTGAGTGAGTGAGACAGCCTTATATGTCAAATACTACAGGAATTCTGGCCAAGTGCTGGCATTCAGTTTAAGCTACGTGTTTGGTGTTATATGCAGGGGGGAAATAGATGCTATACAACAAAGAAAAAGATAAGCACTGGATGATCCACTGAGAGAGATACACAGATTATGTGATACACTCTGAAGAGTGAGACACAGCGTGAGTATACAGCACGAGTCTGATATAGCTAGTCTATTCCTCACACTGTCATCATAACCATCCCCTCTGCTCTGATATAAGAAATAAAAATGTTCACTCAGCCACACAAGCAATGTCTCCCTGCCCCTGCATCTCGCACTCTCTTTCTTTTCATATTTCAACTGACAAATGCTATACGTTACATTGTGCCCTGCAGTGGACTGGCATCCCATCCAGGGTGTATTCCTGCCACATGCACAGGGTTCCCAGGACAGACTCTGGATCCACAGCGAAGTGGTTATCAAAGATAAATGGATGAGTGAATGAAAATATTACTTGGGGACATTAAAGATGAATAAATCTTTATTAATGGGGGTGAGTTTAAAAATAAAAGCATAGAATTCTATTTTGAAAGTGTACAGCCTTTTCGTTTGTCACTAACAGATTTGAAATTTGAAAGGTTGCAAAAGCCAATTGCTAATTGTGGTGAAATTTTTTTTGTGAACTTCATTGAGCTCATAGAGCTTCCTTTTTTTTTGTTTAGTTGCTCTGTTTTCATATTTGATCAATACAGGCATATTTCCAAGTATATTGAGGGGGTTCTCTCTCTTTTTTTTAAAATTAATTTCTTGTTACTTTTTTTAATCAGATAATTAATGATTAGAGAAGGCTTTTCACTCACTCACTGACTAACAGACTCAATGCTTCCTGTTGCTGAAATGTCACTTAGGACATCCGTACACAAGGTAGGAAAAAATCGATTAATATACACAAATAAGAGAAAAGGTGATTCCTTAGTTATTTCCCCAAAAGCGTATTACTGACAATTACTGATAGCTTTTTCCAATATGATCAATGTCAGGGACTGGAGTCAGAGGCAGATGCAAGTGCAAATACAGTTTAATCAGTGCAAAATAAAACACACACAGATATGCAATCAGGCCCATTAATATTTGGACATTGAGAAAATGATTGTTATTTTAGATGTCTACTACAGCATATTGGAGTTGAAATGAATAGGAGTTCAAAGTGCAGACTTTCAGCTGTCAGAATTAAGTGATTGTTTGTCTAATTACTCATTTAGGGCTCAAATCCCTAAAATTAGGGAGCTATGTTTGAAAATGATTTATTTTTTTAAAAGAAAGAACAAATTTTTACCAAATATGTGTGGACCTGACTGTATATTCATCAAAATAATGAGTTAGTAACAAGTTTAGAAATCATTGCTGTGTCCGAAATCGCATACTGTGCCAGTACCTACTGCATTCGATTCAGTACCTACTGCCCGAACGTTGATACAGTACGTACTGATCAGTATAAGTGGAAAGCATTAATACAGTCCTACGTACTACATGTACAGTCCCATTGCCTTATGGAATAGCGCAGTATCCACAGTGTCCAGTGGTTGTATAATCCCAGAATCTGCAGAATCTCAGCGGTCCTTGTAGTATAAATATTGGCCCTGGAAAGAGAAAGTAAAGAGAGTTTGTACACTTTGACTTTCAGGGTTCACCTCACAGAACTGTGGAGAGGTTTTTCTGCACACCGCTTCACTGCTACACACTCAGACTGATACTCACACTTCAGTGACTCATTTCATACTTATTTGTGTATACACATCACCTAAACACCATGCACTGCTTTTGCTGGATGATTCCTTGATTTGGGTCCCATTTGGTCCAACTGATTTCATATTTATAAATATGCATGTGAAATAAGAATAAGAGACATTCACAACAAACTAGATGCTTGTTTCATATAAATAAATTAAAGCGTTAATTAAATTATCTATAAGATTTAGTCCAGTATAACTACACTTTACCTTGAAATATATAATTCAATTAATTTAAATGTCATATTGTCATAATGTCATAATGTCACACAGTGGCTTAGTAGCTAGCCCGTTTGCCTCACACCTCTAGGGTTGAGGGTTTGATTCCCACCATGGCCTTGTGTGTGTGTGTGTGGAGTTTGCATGTTCTTCCTGCGAGCACTCCGGTTTCTTCCCCCAGTCCAAAGACATGCATTTCCAAAAGTGTCTGTAGTGGGTGATTGTGCCCTGTGATGGATTGGCAACCTGTACAGGGTGTCCCCCATCTTGTGCCCTATACCACCTGGGATAGTCTCCAGGTTCCCTGCAACCCAGTAAGAATAAGCGGTCCAGAAAATAGATGGATTTCTTTCTTTTGCGTATTTAAATGTAATGACTATCAGCAGGTCCTGGGTGGTTTGTTTGTTTGTTTGTTTTTACAGTGAGGGAAAAAAGTATTTGATCCCCTGCTGATTTTGTACATTTGCCCACTGACAAAGAAATGATCAGTCTATAATTTTAATGGTAGATTTATTTGAACAGTGAGAGACAGAATAACAACAAGAAAATCCAGAAAAACGCATGTCAAAAATGTTATAAATTGATTTGCTTTTAATGAGGGAAATAAGTATTTGACCCCTCTGAAAAACATGACTTAGTACTTGGTGGCAAAACCCTTGTTGGCAATCACAGAGATCAGACGTTTCTTGTAGTTGGTCACCAGGTTTGCACACATCTCAGGAGGGATTTTGTCCCACTCCTCTTTGCAGATCTTCTCCAAGTCATTAAGGTTTCGAGGCTGACGTTTGGCAACTCAAACCTTCACCTCCACAGATTTTCTATGGGATTAAGGTCTGGAGACTGGCTAGGCCACTCCAGGACCTTAATGTGCTTCTTCTTGAGCCACTCCTTTGTTGTCTTGGCCGTCTGGTTTGGGTCATTGTCATGCTGGAATACTCATCCACGACCCATTTTCAATGCCCTGGCTGAGGGAAGGAGGTTATTACCAAAGATTTGACGGTGCATGGCCCCGTCCATCGTCCCTTTGATGCGGTGAAGTTGTCCTGTCCCCTTAGCAGAAAAAAAACCCCCAAAGCATAATGTTTCCACCTCCATGTTTGACGGTGGGGATGGTGTTCTTGGGGTCATAGGCAGCATTCCTCCTCCTCCAAACACGGCGAGTTGAGTTGATGCCAAAGAGCTCCATTTTGGTCTCATCTGACCACAACACTTTCACCGAGTTGTCCTCTGAATCATTCAGATGTTCATTGGCAAACTTCAGACGGGCATGTATATGTGCTTTCTTGAGCAGGGGGACCTTGCGGGCGCTGCAGGATTTCAGTCCTTCACAGCGTAGTGTGTTACCAATTGTTTTCTTGGTGACTATGGTCCCAGCTGCCTTGAGATCATTGACAAGATCCTCCCGTGTAGTTCTGGGCTGATTCCTCACTGTTCTCATGATCATTGCAACTCCACGAGGTGAGATCTTGCATGGAGCCCCAGGCTGAGGGAGATTGACAGTTCTTTTGTGTTTCTTCCATTTGTGAATAATCGCACCAACTGTTGTCACCTTCTCACCAAGCTGCTTGGCAATGGTCTTGTAGCCCATTCCAGACTTGTGTAGGTCTACAATCTTGTCCCTGACATCCTTGGAGAGCTCTTTGGTCTTGGCCATGGTGGAGAGTTTGGAATCTGATTGATTGAGTGCTTCTGTATACAGGTAACAAGCTGAGATTAAGAGCACTCCCTTTAAGGGTGTGCTCCTAATCTCAGCTCGTTACCTGTATAAAAGACACCTGGGAGCCAGAAATCTTTCTGATTGAGAGGGGGTCAAATACTTATTTCCCTCATTAAAAGCAAATCAATTTATAACATTTTTGACATGCGTTTTTCTGGATTTTCTTGTTGTTATTCTGTCTTTCACTGTTCAAATAAATCTACCATTAAAATTATAGACTGATCATTTCTTTGTCAGTGGGCAAACGTACAAAATCAGCAGGGGATCAAATACTTTTTTCCCTCACTGTAAGTGTTCTAAACTAAGATGTGTTTATACAGTGCCCTCCACTAATATTGGCACCCTTGGTAAATACGAGCAAAGAAAGATGTGAAAAATTGTCTTTATTGTTTAACCTTTTGATCACAAAAATATTCTGTGCTCATGGATATCAAACAATTGCAACTAAACCACAGGTTAATCAAAAAATATATATATCTTTGTTAAATATATGTGTGCCACAATTATTGGCACCCTTTTAGTCAATACTGCCTCCCTTTTCCTAGATAATAGCACTGAGTCTTCTCCTATAACGTCTGATGAGGTTGGAGAATACATGGCAAGGGATCTGAGACCATTCCTCCATACAGAATCTCTCCAGATCCTTCACATTTTGAGGTCCACGCTGGTGGACTCTCCTCTTCAGTTCAACACACAGGTTTCTATGGGTTTCAAGTCAGGGGACTGGGATGGCCATGACAGGACATTGATTTTGTGGTCAGTAAACCATTTTTGTGTTTGTTTTGATGTATGTTTTGGATCACTGTCTTGCTGAAAGATCCAACCACGGCCCATTTTAAGCTTTCTGGCAGAGGCAGTCAGGTTTTCATTTAATATCTGTTGATATTTGATAGAATCCAGGATGCCATGTATCCTAACAAAATGTCAAGGTCCTCTGGCAGAAAAACAGCCCCAAAACATTAAAGATCCACCACCATATTTAACCGTGGGCATGATGTACTTTCCCATATGTCTCTGTGTGCACCAAAACCACCTCTGGTGTTTATTTCCAAAAAGCTCTATTTTGGTTTCATCTGACCATAGCACCCGATCCCATTTGAAGTTCCAGTAGTGTCTGGCAAACTGAAGACGTTTGAGTTTATTTTGGGATGATAGTAGAGGTTTTTTCTTGAAACACTTCCAGACAACTTGTGGTGATGTAGGTGACTTCAGATTGTAATTTTGGAGACTTTCTGACCCCAAGACACAACTTCTGCAATTCTTCAGCTGTGATCCTTGGAGACTTTTTGGCCACTCAAACCATATAACCAATATAGACACACATCCACTTCCAGGTTGGTTCATAACATTTCCAGTTGACTGGAACTTAATTATTGCCCTGATGGTGGAAAGAGGATTTTCAATGCTTGTGTGTTTTCTTATAGACACTTCCCATTTTGTGAAGCTTGACAACCTTTTGCGACACACAGCTATATTCTTTGGTGTTACCCATTGTTATGAATGACGAAGGGAATTTGGCCTATGTGTTAACTCATATTTATACCCCTGTGAAAAAGGAAGTCATGGTGGAACAATTTCATGATCCTAGTCACCCAGGTGTACTAAAAATGTAAAATATCAATGGGAATATACTTCAAATATATTTTTCTCAAATGAATTCATAGGTGTGCCAATAAATGTTGCACACCTATATTTAACAAAGATTTTTTTTTTTATAAACCTGTGTTGTGTTTGCAATTGTTTGACATCCATGAGAGCAGAGGTTAAACAATAATGACCATTTTTCAGTCCTCTTTGCTCATATTTACCAAGGGTGCCAGTGTTAGTGGAGGGCACTGTACAACTCATTTGTACAAGGTCACAGTTGGGTTTGTCCCATCTGTAAGCAGATCCCACATTTCAGTGCTGTAAAGGGCACTTGCTTCAATCACTGACTTAAATTCTAATTGGACCCTCTATAAACATTTTTCGCTTTATGTTGCAGAAAGTCCTGTAAGTTTCTTCCTCTTAGTTCATTTACTGCTTGATGAACATTTCCTGAAGAAATCATTTTGATGCATAAATAATTATAGTTGATTAATATTATTTGTGCTTAAAATAAATGTTCAGGGTTTTCTGGATTCTTCTGGAAATATCTTTGTTTTGTTCAGGCTTAATGCCAGGGCAGAGGCCTGTCTGGTTAGCTCCAGTAAATGCAGATGAGTAATCTGGAAAGAAATTTTATACTGCTATATTATTATTATAATAATAACAATAATAATAATAATAATAATAATAATAATAATAAATATCTGCAAGCACCAATACCAGGGTCAAGCCAATTATCTGCACCATGAGCAGCAAAAGAAGCTTTGACATGTTTTTGGTTAGAGTCCGATGAACAGTATATTAGGAGAAAAAGTAAGTGTTCAATCATTAAAATAAATAAATAAATAAATAAATAAATAAATAAATACTTTAAAAATAACAAAAAATAGCTACTTCTTAGAATTTTTGTCCAGTGTGTGGAACTGTTCTGAAACTGCTCAGGTACTATCAGGGCATGATGGTTATCATGCAGGAAAGTATTCAAGAGTTATAAGCCAAAACAGCCATTTTCTCCTGACCAGTAGAGGGCAGTGCACTGAAATGCTGCTGGTAACCTCAGGGCCTAATGGTGATGGGATACCAAGTTTCGATTAAAATCTGTCAAAACGTTGTGGAGATACAGCCTCAAGTTCAATTTTGTGCGTTCTTTGAAGAATTAGTTGAAGCGCCGTTCGAAAATGGTATGGTTTATCAAAAGTCTGTGAATAACTTTTTGTCATGATTTGATCATTTGGCTCTAGCTGATGGAAGGCGATGTTCGTGAAAATCGGACAAACAGTCTCAGAGAAGTTCGAAAAAGTAGGTTTCCAAAACATTTAAAAATGGCGGACAGGAAGTTTGATCAATCATGACATAATTGGTATCCTTGTTCTCACCATGACCCACTGAATTTATCAAAACCAGTCTCATGTCAGTAGGTAAAAGGAGTCAGTAGCTATTAGAATTTTCAGAAATAGCATCATAATTTTTGACTACCATGTGGCACTGTCCCACAACTTTTTGATTCCCTTCAGAGTATGGGGCCAAAGACACATACCAAGTTTCATAATGATGTGCCAAGTCGTTTATAAAATGCAGCATTTTATGACTAAATTCAAAATGGCCAACATCTAAAAATGGCCAACATAGGAATTTTTCATATCATAGGAATTTATGGAGACCGATTTGATGATTTTATGACAAACTGTTCAGAAGTTATAAGAAAAAAAAATAGCTTTTTCATATCTACTGACCACTAAGTGGCTCTGTTCCAAAACTGAGCAGGCACCCCCGAGTCATGTTGCCAACGACAAATGGTAAGTTTGGTATGAATACACGAAAGCATTATGGAGATATACCCTCATGTCTATTTTGGAGTGCACACAATCAAATTTGTGGAAATGCTATTTGACAATGGTATAGTTTATCAACATTCTTTGAATATATTTTGTTGTACGTACATTTAGAAGATGCATGCCAATTTTCATGCAAATTGGACAAACGGCCTAGGACGAGTTCGAAAAAGTAGTTTTTTCCAAAAAATCAAAATGGCGGGAAAAATTTCTAAATGGAAAATGACGTCATAGGTTGCAATCAAATCGTCTTGAGCCAAGGAATCAGAGGGAAAAAAGAATTTTTTTTCTATGGCTCACATTTCAAAAGTTATTAATATGGTGGTGGCACTAGAGGGTTTATGGTAGAGACTCCAAATTAGATAGACTGTCCTCTGTGTGCCAAATTTCATAACTTTCCTGCAAGAGCTTCTATGGGCTGCCATAGACTCAATAGTGGAAGAAGAAGAAGAAGAAGAAGAAGAAGAAGAAGAAGAAGAAGAACTAACAAAAACAATAATACTGCCCTCATACCCAGTGTTTCTGGGATAAGGCCTGAATATATAAGTCAGTGCATAATAATAATCATAATAATAATGCATTAAACTATGAAATTCATAAACAGTGTTCTCAGTTCATACACTGACCTTGATTTTGTATTCAGTGAATTATTTAGCTTTCAAGTTCTTAATAAAATGTTTTAATGGGAATAAAACCTTGGTGCCGAATAAAATCAAAAGCTTTTGGAATCAGTAGCATGTTTGCCTCGCACCTCTGGGGTTAGGGTTCAAATCCCGCCTCCGCCCTGTGTGCGTAGAGTTTGCATGTTTTCGCCGTGCTTTGGGGTTTTACTACGGGTACTCCGGTTTCCTCCCCCAGTCCAAAGACATGTGTTGTAGTATAACTGGCACCTTGGCAATGTGTGTACGATAGGTTTGTGCCCTGCGATGGGTTTGCACCTCATCAAGGGTGTTCCTCACCTTGTGTCCCAAGTTCCCTAGAATAGGCTCCAGGAAAATGGAAATTGGATGGATGATATGATCAGTACTTTGTTCATTTGGTAAAGATCCAAATTTTACTCATGATGCTGTACTTAACAATAGCACCCTGGTGCCCCCGAGCAGAGCAAGAGGAAAAGCGTTCACCCCATCATGGGCAAATTCCCACAGCCACACTCCAAAATCTAGTGTATATCCTTCCCAGAAGAGTGGAGGTTATTATAACCACAAAAGGGGCTAAATCTGTAATGAGATTTTCAAAAAGCACATATGGGTGTGATTGGTCAGGTGTCCACAAACTTGTGGCCATATTGTGTGCATATACTGGCAATCTTGTCTTATACACCTTATACTGGGCGGCTGTGGTTCAGGTGGTAGAGCGGGTTGTCCACTAATCGTAGGGTTGGTGGTTCGATTCCGGCCCACATGACTCCACATACCAAAGTGTCCTTGGGCAAGACACTGAACCCCAAGTTGTTCCCAATGGTAAGTTAGCGCCTTGCATGGCAGCTCTACTACCATTGGTGTGTGAGTGTGTGTGTGTGAATGAGAAACAGTGTAAATCGCTTTGTAGAACTGCTAAGGTTAAAAAAGCGCTATATAAGTGCAGACCATTTACCATTTGTCTTCGTTTTTAGTTTTGACTTTTCTGCATTTCTTTTTTTACAAAGATGAAGCAAGAGAGCAAGTTATTGCTACAAACTATTGCTTGGAGCCATCAGTCAAAAAGATACCCCAATCAATAAACATGATTTATTCACTGACTCTGATGTATGATCGAAACTATATTTTACATAGCCTATGAACATGAACTATTTTTATAATTTATGTTTCCAATATAGTGCTATAAAAGGGCTAACAGCTTCAACTAAGTCACCTATGCCAAGGACTAAGAGTGTGTGTGTGTGTGTGTGTGTGTGTGTGTGTGTGTGAGAGAGAGAGAGAGAGAGAGAGAGAGAGAGAGAGAGAGAGAGAGAGAGCGAGAGAGAGAGATTTTATTAGTCTCTGCCTTCTTAATGAACACAGTAATTTGGCAGTAATCGGATTGAGGAGTTTGGGGCTTAATAGTGACTGCACTGAGAGCAAAAGAGTCTAAATCTGTTATCGCATAATCTACACTAATATTCCTAAGAGATGGCCAGTAATCCTGCTAATGAATGAGTCTCCTTAATGAGTCCCTCCATAAGCCACCACTGACGATGAACAGAGGCAGCTAAACAAGTATTCCTGACTGTAACAGTAGCCATTAGGGAAAGTTATTATTAATACATGTGGCTTTGTTTGTAATACACAACACGCTCATTACATTTGTGACATTTTTCCACAGTGACATGGGAATTCTGTGGAAGGGGTGTATAAATATTACAAAAATATATTTCTTTTGAAGAAATTTTTCATTTTAGTAGAAATATAGTCAAGCATATTTTTTATTTACAGCAAATATATCAAATCATATGTAATTTATATTTATGATATTGTTTATTTCTTTCTTTCACTCTCCCAAATACACATAGAGCTGCATTTATTATTTATGTCAGAAAAGGAGATTTTTCTGTTTTCAGTCGTCTTTCAAACTCTGTCTTATATTATTATTATTTATTTGTCATGCCTCTCTCTCTCTCTCTCTCTCTCTCTCACACTCCTTTTCTTCCTTTCTTGCTTGCCTTTTTCTTTCATATGTGAACTCACTCAATTACAGCTGTGAAACTCTGCTGAATTCAAAAGTGAATGCAGAATTGATTACCGGGTTCTCAGAGAGGAGAGACACACACCCTCAGTCTCTCTCCCCCTCTCTCTCTCTTTCTCTTTCTTATTCAGACATACACAGATACGCATACGTCTGTGTTTATTTGATTTGAAATCTACTACATCTAAATTCTAAGAATATTATCACTCTGACAAAGATGAATGGCAAATGCTTGTGCACAGTCATTTTCTCACTTAATGGCTTGTTCATTTAGAAAATCAATGCGTAAACAGTGTGTTATATGAAACTCTTTCTTTGAGCTCATTTCTATTCAAATTGAGAAACACTTCCATATTGTAGTTACATACAGGCAGAAAATCGCTTTTGCCATTTACCATGTGCTATGTCTAAGGCATTTGTCTCAGTACATTTGGCTTTGTTCATTGTAGCACACAGTTAAGGCTCATAAAGCATGCAGTGACAAATAAGTAATATAATTTAGAACAGATATAACCATTATGTATTTGGATATTATCTGGTGGAATATATATATATATATATATATATATATATATATATATATATATATATATATATATATATATATATATATATATATATGTGTGTGTGTGTTTGCCATAATTAAGGAATATGCGCAGAAGTTCTGGGGAATTAACATAATATGATTTTGTGTCCAGATATTTGGTGATTGGATGAAGGATTCTGAGGGGTTCTTGCTAGTTTTGATAAACATCGCTATCATGAGCTCTGCACTGACATATGGATTTGATACAACTTCATAGTGGAACTGAGTGGAGCAGGTCCCTAGGAATCAAACTCATTTAAAGTCCAGGTCAGCCATTCCACTGAGCCAATGTTGGGCGGCAACATTAGACCATCACCATTTTGTCTGTTGGACCATTTTCTGTTTGGGCTGACGGACTTTCAGTCAACTTTACCATTGGCCCGGTGTTGTTGGAGTGGGTAGGTGGTAGCGGTCGGGGTAAACATAGTCTTCTTCCAGTGTAGCCCAATGTCTGTTTTGGGGGGAAACGTGTCTTGTATCACAATGTTTCTGAAGTGATGTTATTCACTAGAAGAAAGACTTGTATTTGAAAACACTAATCAGTTCATCTAAACCTATGGTTCTGGATTCCAGTTCAGTGGATGTAGTGTTGTCTCTGGGTCCACACATCTAGATGTACATGATTACAGCAGGTGGTGCTGTGGTGGAGAGAAATCAGTTTGCTACATATTCTTCTCAACCCTGAATTTTCTCAGCTGCCCATGTAAATGGGTAATGTCTCACATCTACAGACTGTGTTAGATCTTGAAACAAGCTCCTATAGACCCAAAGGAGATGACGATGGATGATGTGGTGATGTTTTCCATTGCTATCCAGTCTAATGACTGTGTATCTGGATAATGGCTATGTATTAGGCATGTGATTGAGCTGAGGGTGTAGATGATGGAGGTCATAAACAATTATGTTTCTCAACCACAGAGACCACTCAAATTAATTTTTTGGTAGAATGATGGGGTTGGAAGCATGAACAAGCTGATTAAGGACGGGTTACGTATGAATACAAATTCCAGTATCATTAAATAAGCTTAACGGCTCCAATCCATCACATCTGATAGGCCAAACATTATAGTGTGGCATGGTAACTTTGAACAACATAACCTGCATACTAAGCTAGCCAGCTATCTCCTGCAACTTAGCTAATGTCAGTGATAAACAAATTTATTTATTTATTTTATGTATTTATTCCATTTTTATCTACTGTTGAATATATTGCTAACAATATTATAATGAAAATCAAGACTCTGAAACTGAAATCCCAGTCATCTAGCTGTAACAAATGCAAGCTAATTTGATAGTTAACAGAATGACTACTGTAGCTACTTAGCTATTTTTAGTGATGAACAAATCATGGTTGCTTTGGTACATCTTGACAGGTTTGTCAACTGTTAGATAAGTAACTAAGAATGTGTTGCTTCACATATAGTGTCATCATCATCATCATCATAATCATAATAATAATAATAATAATGTGTATTTATGCACATTCTAATGATTTTAGTGTTTTTATTAGTCATTTAATTTTCAGTCTATAATCTGGGTAGCAATGTTGTACATTAAAGTCCTTATCAGTCATATATCACAAAAGCATTGAAAATTCGCCTCACACCTCCAGGGTCCGGGGTTCGATTCCCGCCGGGCCTATGTGTGTGCGGAGTTTCTCCCCGTGCTGCGGGGGTTTCCTCTGGGTACTCCGGTTTCCTCCCCCAGTCCAAAGACATGCATGGTAGGCTGACCGGCGTGTCTAAAGTGTCCGTAGTGTATGAATGGGTTTGTGAGTGTGTATGTGATTGTGCCCTCCAATGGATTGGCACCCTGTCCAGGGTGTACCCCGCCTTGTGCCCGATGCTCCCTGGGATAGGCTCCAGGTTTCCCTGTGACCCTGAAAAGGAATAAGTGGTTGAAGATGGATGGATGGATGGAATTGTAATATTTATTTTTCTTCTTCTGAATATCAGGAAATTCGAACATTTGGATTCGCTGAATATTTCGAATATTATCATAGGGGTAAATGTGTTTATGTAACATAATTAAAATCCTGTAATGGATGACTCCTATAATGCTAAAAATATGTTTCAAGCATGATGTTAAATGAATTCACATATTAATGTAAAAAATAATATGATTTTGGAGTACTTTAATGATTATATTTGAAGCTAAAGTGACAGTTATATAAAGTGTAGTGGGATGGGGCAGTTTTTCTGCGTGCTGTAGATGGGTTTTATTGAAGTTTTATTTGAAATTATTTATCTAAAACATGCACATAGTATGTTGTTGTGAAGGACACTTTATCTATGTTTAAAATGTAATATGAATGGGATTATATTATGCCAATCATGATACAGATATAGCAGGAGTAATATCCGTTCACTCAAGTCATTAAATGCTCTGATACAACAATTCAGATTTCTGGACAGTCTGAGGTTCACGTAAATACAATGTCACCATTTCACCTTTTTTATAATAGCAAAACAGTATGGTGGGGGATAAGGGTGGGTTGGGATGGCAGGTGGGCATGGTGGTGTTCCCTATTTGTATATTCCCTTTATGAGGTTAAAGGTGTAGACATGTCCCTAGGCCATTACCTGTGCATTAAAACCAATTAGCAAGATATTAAATAGCATAGATTACTTTAATGCATTAAAATGACACATTTAGGAGTACTTTAAAGAAGATGCTTGGTCTTTTCAGATGCTGTGTCTGACTCCCCCAATGTAGCCTTAACACACACCCTTTTTTTTTTTTTTTTGCACTTCCTCTCACACCTGCCTGATGTGCTTATCCTCTCATTTTCTCTTTCTCCCTTCGTCTCAACAGACTCCACATGCATTAATAATGTTTTCTCTCTTTCTCCATCCACCTGTCTCACACTTTTCATCACACGGAATACAGTAACGTTCCTCTCCATCCTATTTTCCTTTCTCTCTTGACCTCTTTAAAAAAAGCATTTATCAGAGGTTTGCACATTTAATGAATTAAACTGTGTCTGCACACACACAATCTGCTTCTCAAATACGTACACACTCTCCAAATTCACGCCTAGTGGACGGATAATAGCGGCCCATTTGAAACTGGGCTGAGAGAAGGAGGTGCAAAGAGAGATATCTTGTGGTATTCAGTCATGCTGGGATTGAGGGACTAATGAGGAGGTCACAGATTTTGATCAAGAGAAAGTAGTAGAAAAGCATTTTAAAAGAGGAAATGAGAAAGAAAGGGCGGTGCTGGGAATTGGCCTGTAGTCTTACATGCAAAAAAAAAGAAAGAAAGCAAAATAGAACAGATCAAGGCTAAGATGAAGAGATGCCCATGAATAAATAGCAAGGGGAGAGATGTTTTTGAAGTAATGCTGTGAGCATCCACCCTCATGAATCATGATCAGTTTATGCTATTATGCCCTCTTCTCTCTTCTCATTTACACACTGGGATGTGTGATCCCTTGCTCCCACTGTGTAGAAATGAGTAAACTAGGCCACAGGAGCCAAAAGAGCAGGTAGAAGAGTAGAGATCATAGGTGCATCCATCCATCTTGCATTTTTCTACAGTGCTCTGGGAGAGCAGGATCTCGGGAGGAGGAGCATCATGGGAACTGGGGGTGTTAGTCAGAGATGAAGAATACGGGAACAAGCGAGGTGTGTGTGTGTGTGTGTGTGTGTGTGTGTGTGTGTGTGTGTGTGTGTTAAGGAGAGAAATGCCTCAGTAGGGGACTCTTCCACACAAAGAGTGTGTACACTGTTAATTAAGCGAGTGGGTGGGTGGGTGTGTGTGTGTTTCTGTGTGTGTGTGTGTGTGTGTGTGTGTGTGTGTGTGTGTGTGTGTGTGTGTGTGTGTGTGTGTGTGTGTGTGTGTGTGTATGTCTTAAGGAGAGAAGTGCCTCAGCAGGGAACTCTTCCACACAGAGAGTGTGTACACTCTTAATTAAGGGTGTGTGTGTGTGTGTGTGTGTGTGTGTGTGTGTGTGTGTGTGTGTGTGTGTGTGTGTGTGTGCACTTCAGATTGACAAACTGTCACATGAGACATTTCTAGTCCAAACCAGCCATGCATGTGTGTATTTGTAGACTGACTGAGGCAACATTCACACTCCCTCCACACACACTCGAACCCCAAATGCCTGCCACATGCATGTGAAGCAAAACTTCCCAAGGGACCGACACCTCATAGTGCAATCTGTAAGATAACAAAACGAACCCAGATCAAACTAATCAAGAATTTCACACATGCGCACACCCACTGTAATCATTAGATTCATTAAACCCCATCGGCCCAGTAAATTAAACCTGCTGAGAGGCTCCTGGATGCATGCCAAGACTGGAGTGCTCATTTACACATTTGTAAACTAATATGAGGGGGGGAAAGCAGCGCAGATCCTTTCTGTGTACTAGTGAGGGTGGACGCAGTGTGTATAATGAGAGAGACTGTTTGGCGAAACGAAATAAACAAAAAAAAAATCTATTCTGCTTCATCAGGCTACAGCTGGCAATCTTGTAATAACCACAGTGCCATCTATTGGCTAAATAAAAATATGCAGGTATAATTTAAAAACGTTACCTATACATATGAGAAGGTGGAGAAAGACGTCCTTTCCAGGTTTGACTCAGTAACTTGAACTTAATGTAAAACATCAGCTTGAATTTCCTTTAAAAATGCCAATACCGAGCAGCATCTGGATGTAACTATCGCTCAAAACAAGGAATAGTTTTTCTCAGGTGGAAGTTCTGACTGAGTGTGTGTGTGTGTGTGTGTGTGTGTGTGTGTGTGTGTGTGTGTGTGTGTGTGTGTGTGTGTGTGTGTTTTAAGCCAGGGTTAGAATTGCTTTACAGGGAGGTTATTTAAATGACCATTTATTACTGTTTACCTCTTTTATCTTGACCACAGTTCTTAGTTAAAGGAATAGCCCACACTGAAACACATTAAATACGCTTATATACACTGATCAGCCATAACATTAAAACCACCTGCTTAATATTGTGTCGGTCCCACTTGTGCCACCAATACAGCTCTGACCGTCGAGGAATGGACTCCACAGGATCTCTGAAGGTGTCCTGTGGTATCTGGCACCAAGATGTTAGCAGTAGATCCTTTAAGTCCTGTAAGTTGCGAGGTTGGGCCTCCATGGAATGGACTTCTGTAGGTTCGAACCAGACGGGCTAGCTTTCGCTCCCCACGCACATTAATGAGCCTTGGGCTTCCATGATGACCCTGTTGCTGGATCAGTGGTCATCCTTCCTTGGACCACTTTTGGTAGGTACTAACCATTGCATACTGGGAACACCCCACAAGACCTGCCATTTTGGAGATGTTCTGACCCAGTCGTCTAGTCACCACAATTTGGCCCTTGTCAAGGTTACTCAGATCCTTATGCTTGCCCATTTTTCCTGCTTCCAACACATCAACTTCAAAAAGTGACTGTTTAATATATGTAACTTGCTATCTGTAATATATCCCACCCCCTGACAGGTGCCACTGTAATGGGATAATCAATGTTATTGACATTACCTGTCAGTGGTTTTAATGTTAATTGCTGATCGCTGTATGCACCAACGTCTAGTTTAGCTGTATCGTTTATTAGTCTTGAACCCTTGCTACGGTAATATGAGAGACAGCTAAAAACTATACTTTTCTGCTTTTTCAGATAAAGCAGCAGTCAGACCATATGTGAATAAAATTCAGCTGACGGAAAAGCCAGTCTAGATTAACTTTAGAGGAAGTTTAATCTATGATTTCAGAAGTCTCAGTCAAAACTAAAATCACTTGCACTCAATATTGTCCCATCACCCATCAGAGCTAGCATTGATTTGTAAATATCATGTGATCATGTGATTAGTCTTCATGCTACTGAAAAAGTCTGGCTGGATCTGAGTGAGGGAAATTTGCATCAGCTATGCAAAAAGGTATAATAACAAAATGACAAGATTGTGGTCTAATATAAATATGAAATATTTCTTGTATATTTATGGCTTTATATATCAGAACATAAAAAAGGTGATATCTGACCTCTAGTGGTATAGAAATTAGTGGAACGTTAGGGTCTCAAATGCTGCTGTGAATTTCAAATAGCAAAAGAAGTCATTGATGTGAGCTCACATACAGAGGTCTTAATCTTGACCTTACCTCAGACCACTGATCCACTGGTGCCTTCAGAGAAAGGAGCTTACTTAGAGAGATCTATCTTCCACTTGAATCACTTACACACAAATCTATGTACTTACAAATAGAACTTCTGACTTTTAGTTTGCTGAAGTACCACCTGAGTCCAGCCTTGAACTGTGAGTCACCAGTGCATGCAGAGAGCAGCTGGTATGAGTCATGCCTCAGGTCAAATGCAGAACAAGAAATGGAAGAAAGGAGATTGTAGGATGTCTGGTTTAGTTTGTCGCTATTCAGGAGAAATTCTTTAAAAACATGCTGGCCCATGTGAGGCTTTGTGGGAAAGGTCTTGCCTCCTGTTGTTGAGGTTGCTTGTTCAAATCTGGCCTTGTTTCTTTTTCCTCTTGGGTCAGTGTTTATCAGATATCATTGCTGCATTTCAATAGCATGCTCAACAAAATCCCTACTTTCTGTCAGCACAAGTGATTCAGCAGGTAAATGTGTATGTTTGCTGAAACTCAGGGTTTGATGCCCAAGTCAAAAACTCAAAACCTGCGTGAAGAAACGTTCTGGATTAAAATGAACCTTTATTACTTTGCGATATAGGCTTTACTGCAGCAGTCTTCATTTTTTGCTTGTTCTTAGCGTGTTTTGATGTGGCCATTAAAGAACATGCCAGTATTCCATCTTTGCCTTAAAACAGTCTTGAGTTGCTCCATAATGCTTCAGGTCATTGTCCATCTGCACTGTGATGCACAGCTCAAAGTGTTTTGAAGCATTTGACTGAATATGATCAGATAATATAGCCCTAGACACTTCAAAGTTCCTCCTGCTGCTTTTGTTTTCAGTCACATCATCAATAAATACAACACAATACCATTGGTAGCCATATATGCCCATGCCATAAGATGAGGTGGTATGCTTTGTCTCATGAGCAGGTCCTTCCATCCTCCATACTCTTCCCTTACAGTCATTCTGGTATAAGTTGATCTTTGTCTAATCTATCCATAGGATGTTGCTCCAGAACTGTATGGGCTTTTTAAACTGTTTTTAGCAAAGTCTGTTCTGGTTTTCCTGCTTTTGAGGCTTACCATTGATTTACATCTTGTGATAAACCCTCTGTGTTTACTCTACTGAAGTCTGCTCTTGATTGTTGACTTTGACAGATATGCCTACCTCTTGGAGAACGTTCTTGATCTGGTCAACTGTTGTAAAAGGGTTTTTCTTCACAAGCGAAAGAATTCTTCGATCATCCCCCCACAGTGGTTTTCTGTGACTTCTTTCTTTTTTTAAGAATGTACCACATAGTTGATTTGGCCACATCTAATGTTTTTGCTATCTCTCTGATGGGCCCATTACTATTTTTTTAGCCTAATGATGGCTAGCTTCAATGGCAGGGACAGTTCATTGAACTTCCTATTGAGAGTTAATAGCAACAGATTCTGAATGCCACACTTGAAATTAACCCTAACCTTTCATTTTCTTACTTGTAAGTGCAATAATGAGGGATAACACATCTGACAGTGGCTGAGCAGCCAACAGCCCAATTACTTTTGGTCTGTTAAAAAAGTGTTATAATACCTACACAGTTCATCTGATTTAATAACATACTATCTAATGCTGTGATTGATATGTGTGATAATGTGAAATAACATAGCAAGTAAACAGTTAAGTATAGTAATGTATGGATTCCAGACAGTGCAGCATAAACTCTGTTTTCCTATCTCCAGGAGCCCCAGGTGGGACAGACCAGTCATTCTCTCTCTCACTGCTGGATTTATTGCTCCACCTGTCTAACAGCAGTATCGAGCCTTTGTGCATCACCGTGACAGAGCAGACCTCACCCCCAGACCACTGAGCCACCGGTGCCTTCAGAGGAACTGGCTTATTTAGGGGGTTCTATCTTTACTGTACATCACCTACACACAAAGATGTGGACTTATAAAGACAAATCTTGACTTTTAGCTATTGATGGTCCACCTGAACCCAGCTGTGAGCTGTGATCATCACACTGAGACATACGGCAATCTGGCTTCAGAGTCACTAATGCAGACAACAAGCAGGGCTCGGTTTTAGACATGCTTGTCCTTCACTAATGCCTGAAGCTTTCTTTCTGTATAGCTATATATAGAAGTACTATATAAGCCTCGAAGGCAAGTTGGGTATTATCTGACATTCCATGGAAACCCTGGCCTTTCCCTCATCTCAAATGAATAACCTTTTGCCAAGTGAAAAAGGCACAGACACGACTCTTTATTTTACTCCCACATTACGTTCATTATAGATAGATAATATCCTAGATATGTCAGTCAGGGTGGATTTTTCCTTAAATGTATTATTTTGTTGTGCAAGTAAAATTAGTTTGTTTGAAATTGAGTGGACTAATCTTTGGCTAATTTGATAATTCTTTTTTATATAATTATATCTAGTTCACCTCCCTCTGCAAATTTCATTCTGCCACCGTAGCGAAAGTGGTCACATCTTATTTCTTTATCAGCAATCATGGTGTTAAGCAAAATAATAATAATAATAATAATAATAATAATAATAATAATAATAATAATAATAAACAGTACACCGTTTAATAAAAGACCAGATTTTAATAAACCTTTTTGTTATAAATACATGATTATATTAAACACTTTTAAATAGGTTTTACAAGCACCCTCAGTTTCCAAATCAGCTTACAAACATATAAATACTCTTTGCACTTAAGGCTTTATCAAAATGAGCTCAAAAAATCTCTTGCATCACAAATCTACTTCTCCTTCTGAAGTGCAATTTTAATTAAAGCGACATTTAGCAACTTGGGAGCTATTAATCTGCAAGCCTGGTGTCGTTACAGAAACCGGGAGCAGCGCCGGGGCATGCAAAAAGACCCAGTCACACTAGCTTTTTGAATTGAATTACATTCACTTCAATTCAGTGGAATTCACTTTCATTTCCAAAGCAAATAAATTTAGTCACTTAAACTTTGTGTCGAATTCAACTTCAGTGAACTGTTACATGTGAAATGAAATCATGGATTGATCACTGCTTTTGTTTGTGTAACAGTTAATCTCGGAATGGGGCGGTACTTTGTATAGCACTGCAGAAGGTCTAAAATTACAAAAGAGCTCATTTTACCAGTGGGAAGGCATGAGATTGGACATAATACATCTAGACCTGACTATAAAGTATGCATAGTACACAGGATGTCTGGAGGCTGGAATTGATGGTATAACTACAGTATGTTTTCTGTTTAGTTTTTTTTACTGCCAGTGGTTGACCAGTTAGCCAGCGTGCTAGCAACCAACTTGGGCAAGCACAAAGCTTTGTGTATGTGTAGGACTTTGATTTCTTCAGTAAATGCTTTATCCTGGTCAGGTTCATGTTATATCTGGAGCCTACCACAGAAACACTGGGCATGAGGTGGGATCAGACCCTGGATGCTACAGGACTTGTTTTATTACCCCTTTGGTAAAAGTTGAATTGCATGAACAAAGTTGAGACACATTCTTCAAAGTTAGCTGGCTAAACGCTAACTACATCATAAGGAACTTTTTTTGTGTCACCATCCTTTCAAGAATGGTCACACCAATTTCACAAGGAGACTCAAAGTGCAAATTTCCAGTGTGGCCGCAGCTTTACTAGTGTAGATAGCGATGTGTGAATGCAGTCATTCAGGCCTTTGCGAAATCTTTAGTGTATTTCTTTATAGGAGCATTGTTTTAACTACATTATGGGCATGGCTTTAGATAATCCAGTTTGTTAGACTGGGATATGGGAAGGGTAAAGATACATATATTAGGCTATAAGCATCTATATGATCCCTATTTGGTCTACAGTCTTGTGTTTCTCCATAGTGAGAGTGTGTGTGTGTGTGTGTGTGTGTGTGTCTGCAGTTGGGGAACAGTGATTCAGCAGTTTCCGTTGCTGGGCCATACGCTGTGTGCGCTGGTGAACAGAAGCTGCAGTTATGCCGTCTGCTCGTTGGAAAGCCTGTGTGTTAGTGAAGCACTCCTTCCAGTGCCATATTGTGTTTATTGATGAAGCTCTGATGAATACTCTGATGAATACCAAGCAGCGTATTGCTGCAGAGGCACTCAACAGGATCTACTGATGTTACAACAGTGTTAATATACTGTACATGGGTCAAAGACAAAAAGGGGGGAAAAATCAGGAGTTACAGTAAGTAGTCTTAAGAACATTCTTCAAAGACTAATTTCTTTTTTTCAGTTTGTGATTATTTGGGGTTTTTTAATAAAATAAAAAAAATAAAAAGATTTTGTTAATGTGGACCATTATTCCGAATCACTATTTTGCAGTTTAGAACTTTTTCCCTTTAATGTCTTTTTTTTTTTTTTTTTTTTACATCAGAGAAGTAAAACTGGAATGAATGCATATTAGCAATTTCTTAAAAATGCCAAAGAAAAAAAAAATGTGACCTTTGACCCATACACACACCTGCAGCACAGTTGCAGTGTGTGTGTGTGTGTGTGTGTGTGTGTGTGTGTGTGTGTGTGTGTGTGTGTGTGTATACTCTAGGCTCTCCTTATAGTGTATTTGCCCTTCTGTAGCTGTGAAATGTAGATTTTGGTTTTGCTGCCATCTGGCCTTTTGAACCACACTTCCCCTGCACTGACTGCTGTTATTACTGCCCTGAGAGAGAGAGAGAGAGAGAGAGAGAGAGAGAGAGAGAGAGAGAGAGAGAGAGAGAGAGAGAGAGAGAGAGAGGATGAAAATGTTAAAGTATAACAACTGCATTATTTCCTAGGAAAGCTTACTGTGTGTTCAAAATCCCAAGCATGGCTATAAAGTCAAGGGCATTAAAAGCGTTTAACTGCTTCCTGCTCAGCTACATTAAGCCCTGTTATACTGCAGATTAAAGAAATACTCGTGTTTTTTAAATTTAAGCTCTAAACTACCACAATTGTAGCCTGTGTGTGTTTACCACAGACAAGAATCCCAACATACTGAGAAAATCTTCTGACTTGAAACACGCTTGTAAGAAAAGTCTCAGGGCATTCGTGAGCCAGTAAACTTTAACAGTAAAGATGAGACAGACATCTTAACACCTTTATAGCTGATACAGAAAGTGTTACTTAAGCTGTTATCATACACATACTATATACATCTTTTCAAAACTGTAGCAATACAGTAAAAAGCATTTCAGATTCTTTACACCTCCTTCTGAGGTTTGGTGAGAGCCATGTCCCATCACACCCACACAATACTCTAGTAATGCATAGGCAATGACAAGCTATACTAGAGGTTGACCGATAGTTGATTTTACCGATAGCGATAACTAAGGTGCACAGTACCTGTAATGACCTATTAATCCAATGATAATTTTTAAAACTGACACTGAATAGAATTATAAACACTCAAAGTAATATACTGCTGAACTTTCTTACAAAAACAGTACCGACTGTACCATGAAAATATGCTGTACTTTTTAAAATGAAACAAATAATTACAAAAAAAAATAGACATCCAAAATGAATCAAAAACACTTCAAATAACACAACAAAATGTGTCAGTTTTTATGTCGCCTCTAGAGGCCGCTCTCGTACATTATAATGACAGCGTACCCTTCTCACCTGCTACTGCGATGGCCGCAACTGGGAAAAAACTATCGGTGTGAATTTTTGCTGATAATCCATAGTTCCTGCAATCGGTTATCAATGCCGATTAATCAGCAAAACCAATCAATCGGTCAACCTCTAATTTATAGAGATTTAAAATGTATTTTACTAATACATTTGACTGAAGAATACATCAAAGCTTTCTACATATTTTTTAAACTGTTCCCACCAACTGCACTTTACACATCCACTACCATATTATATTATAAGTTTTATGAATCCTTTTCCCAGTACAGGAAAAAAGTTCTTGTTCTTGGTATTCACATATACATGCAGGATACAAGTACATAGAGGTTAGGTTGAAAAATGTTGGAGTATTCCTTTAAATAGATTTTTTTTTTTTTTTTTTTGGGGGGGGGGGGGGGGGATACTGACTGTGCTGGGCTTTCATCATTGACTTCCAATAGAACAGTGTTGCCCTTTGAGAATCTCTCTCCCTCATAAAACAGAGTGCCTCCTTCACTGCGCACTGACAACTGACGACCTGCCAGAGACAGAAAGGAAGAGAGAGACAGCAAGAGACAGACAGAGACATATGGGTTGACAAGTTCGCAAAGAGAAATTAGGAGAATAATAACATGTGTCAGTGTAGTCCTGCCATCACAAGAACACCTTCATTTCTGTCTGCTTAAGCTTCTTAGTATTAGCACTGGCATGAGTATGTGTGTGTGGTGTTCATTTTTGCAGCTCTGATCTAAGTGTAACACCTTGAAGTTTTGTGCTGGTGAGGTCAAAGCAAACTACTAAAAGTTCTCTTCTATTGAACAGTGTACAGCAGACCTATTCAACTTGGTCCGCATATAACCCTGTACAATTCTAAAAATGTGCTGCTGGCTGTGGACAATTAAAAATATATTACTATACTAATAATTATTTTTTTAAATAATAATAATAATAATAATAATAATAATAATAATAATAATAATAAACACTAAACCAATGAAATATGCATCCATTGTAGAGAATGTATGAACTTATTCTGGCAGCTAATAACAACACACAATACTATGTTACATGAAAGCATCATTTATGCCCACTCTCTAGCCAGTTAATCTGGGTCTGTCGACATTTCTATCCAGTGTCTGAAAAATGAAAACACAGAATGAGCCCTTTTCAGATAACTTTCCCTTCTCAGAAAGAAAGAAAGAAAGAAAGAAAGAAAGAAAGAAAGACAGAGCAAATGAAAGACAAAACAAAGAGAGCAAACAAAAGAACAAATGAAGAAAGAGCAAACAAAAAAAGAAACGGCAAATGAAAGAACAAACAAAAAGAAAGAGCAAACAAAAGAAAGAAAATAAAAACAAATGAAAAACAGCAAAAAGAACAAATAAAAAACAGCAAATGAAATAAAGGAAAGAAAGAGCAAATGAAAAATAAAAAGTAAAACGAAAGAACAAATGAAAGACAGTTAAAAAGGGCAAACAAAAGAAAGAAAGAAAAACAAGAAAAAGTAACAAATGAAAGAAAGTAAGAAAGTGCAAACAAAAGAAAGAAAGAAACAGCCAAAAGAACAAATGAAAGAAAGAAACAGCAAACAGAAAAACAAACGAAAGGAGGAACCAACAAAAGAAAAAAAGAAATAACAAAAAGAATGAATGGTAAAAGAACGAAATGAAAAAACATGAAATGAACAAAATAACAAAAAATGCGGGACAGAAAACAAAAGGATGAAAACAAATGAAAGGAAGAAACAACAAACAGACTCACCTGCCCCAGATGTTTCTCAGTTTAACAGGGTGCTTGAGAGAGTGCAGATGTTCTTGTGATGCTGCTGCTATACAGTTCTACACTCATTCCACTAAAATCTCACTTACACTACACTGCCCCAGGCATGTTAAGATATTATATATATATATATATATATATATATATATATATATATATATATATATATATATATATATATATATATACATACATACATACATACATACATACATATACATATCTATAAACTCTGCACCAGCTGCACGCACACACACACAAGTTTATTTGCTTCGGAGGACAAATCCTGTAATGCATGCACACACTCACTATCTATCCTCTGAGGTAATTAAGCTATAATAATAAGCATAATGAATGATTTGAATTAAATGTTATATAGATTCTGTGCACAGATGAAGGTATTACAGCTAGGCAAGCAGAGCAGAGAAACAAACAGAGGGAAGGAGAAGTACAGAAGAATCTTAATTTAAGCCATTATATACACCGAGACTTTCAGGAGAAGCAAATTACGGCTGAAAGCTTCTTGGCTCATAGCGAGGGCTTTGATAGGGATCAAGTTAATCCGCAAGTAATGAATTAGAGGCTGTTGGAGGCATGATGCGGTTCAGAGCTCGTTAGTGATGAGGCAGTTTATTACGGTTTTTACAGGCGCCTCTCTCAAATGACCTCTGACTGAGACAGAGACAGTTGACTGATACACCGCATCACAGGACACAGAGAGAGAGAGAGAGAGAGAGAGAGAGAGAGAGAGAGAGAGAGAGAGAGAGAGACAGACAGACGTCTAAGGATTAGAAGGTTAGACAGCACAAGCTGATGTGGGTGCACACATCACACACACATCGATTAACTGTCAAGCGACACACACTGGGACTTACTGTCTGACTTCTTCTTCAAGGGGATTAGTGCTGCTTTAGCCTTGAGATAATGGCAAAGACACACAGATCAAAATTCCATTTTGCATCTCAACACACGACAGAAATAATCAGCAAATGATTTGTGATAATGGATGATTGGACAGGTGGTGACCGTTAACTACCTTCTTAATGGCTGTCCAGTCTTCCAGTATGTCAATGTCCCTCAGCATGTACACTATGTAGGGTCCTGAGAGAGAAAGATGGCCATGTAGAGTATGATAAAGATGGATGAGGTGATGATGTAAGAGGGATGTGTATGTACACATGAGCATGGGGTGGGCGATATGGTAAACACATCATATCATGATACCTGGCATCACTGTATTACATTTTGCTTAAGGTTGTTTTTTTTGCTTCTTCTAATTTTATATAATAAATTGCTTATAAAAAGTATTGATACCTCATTATATTCAGAAAAGCATCATTATGTTAATATACTGCAATATCAATATTGAGGTCATCATATGACCCACCTCTTCAGAAGGTGGCTTGATGGATGTGTTACCTGACACGAGTGCTGGCTTTTTCTTCCTCTCCAGACTGCTCAGGTGACTTCTTTTCTTACACTTCTTCATCTTCACTTCATCATTCCACCACTCTGAGAGAAAGGGGAGAGAGAGATTCATTTATTAAGTGTCTATTTGTTTTTTCTTGCATTTGATAGCGCTAGCTCTGGTGTGTGTGTGTGTGTGTGTGTGTGTGTGTGTGTGTGTGTGTGTGTGTGTGTGTGTGTGTGTGTGTGTGTGTACCTGAGGTGATGTCCACCCTCTGCTTGTCCTCCTCCAGCTTGCGGATCTTTTCCAGCAGCTCCATCTTCATGGTGTCCAACAGCAGGATCCTCTCACTCTGTGAGCATCCAAACACAGAGTGACACTTTCCACCACTCAATCATACTAGCGCTCAGGCTAAGGATGTGTGTACGTGTGTATGTGCATGTTTGTGCGCACATGTGCATGTTCTTTGCTTCCTAAAACCGTGTTACCTCCAGATGTTGCTTTGCCCCTTGTATCTCGCACTCGTGCTTGTGTTTGATCACCTGAAGACACAGCTCTCTGTAAACACCTAGAGAGAGCAACACACCGTGAGTATATACACAAATCTGCTCCAACACCAGCTAATCTGAGTCTAAGCCCAAATGGGAATTGGCAGTAATTGAGAAACGAGAGGAACAGTCACAGTGACTGAATTACCATTACAGCGCAGCAGAGAGATGCTGATACGTTCGACATGGAAGAAGTGTTTGGATTAACTCTAGTACATTGTCTGAAAGGTTAATCAGCTTATATTAGCTGCAACATAATATCCGACAAAAAGGCTCAATGATAAAGGATTAACAATAAGCTCTCAGAACAACAAAACAAAAAAATCATACTGTGATAAAGTTAAAACAATTTTAATCATACCCCATGGCTAATAAACACGATGAGTTGAAAACAACTTTGTAAGGGGTGGACAAATTAGTAGTCGAGGTGCCTGGGACAAGCGGATGACATGTTCCAGGCTATTGGTTTTTTTTTTTTATTATTATTATTATTCGTATTATTATTATTTATTATTATTATTATTATTACCTCTCAGACAACCCTACTTCTTATATACCTAAACGATATGGCCAAAAGTATGTGGACACCTGCCCATCACACTCATATGTTGATCTTCCCTAAACTGATGCCACAAAGTTGGAAGCACACAATTGTACAGACTGTCTTTGTATGCTGTAGCATTAAGATTTCCCTTCACTGGAACTAAGAGACCCAAACAGGTTCCACCATGACAATGCACCTGTGCACAATTCGAGCTCCATGAAGACATGGTTTGCCAAGTTTGAAGTGGAAGAACTTGAGTGTCCTGCACAAAGCCCTGATCTCAACCCCACTGAACACCTTTGAGATGAACTGGAACGCTGACTGCGCACCAGGTCTCCTCACCAGACATCAGTGCCCGACCTCACTAATGCTCTTGTGGCTGAATGAGCACAAATCTAATTCCAAGAAGAGTGGAGGATATCATCACAGCAAAAGGGGACTAAATCTAGAATGGGATGTTCAAAATATGGTCAAACGCTTGGCCATACAGTGTATATAAAACTCTGCGTAATAACTCAGAATATTTTTCACCCCACATCTCACAGCTGAAAAGTTAGCCACTGATACGCAGTGGAAACATGATCTTACGTCAGTGTGTGATATGATCATATACTTGTTCGTCTTCCTTTATTTTACATGAACATATTTAACTAGCTAACTAACTCACCACTACATTAACTACCACTTTTTAGCCTAGTCAGTCAGTTAGGTTTGCAGGCAACTAAAACATGGCACTACGCAGCACACTGGAGTATTTACTTGCCTAGCTATTGAATTTATGATTTGATAAATTAGCACCAAAAATAATCAGAAAATGATTCCATTGAATCCATCTGGTGGTGATATTGTGCCGTACAAATCATTGTGTACAAGTAAGCATTTGTTCAGGTGGAGAAATAAAGCTTATTTTTGCTTTTGTTGGGAAAAAAAAAAAAAAAAAAAACACAACAATGGACCAGATTGTGTTTTATTCATTCTGTCTGACTGTGTGTATGCTTTGACAGATAATCCCATTTACAACTGAGCCAGTTAGCACATTTCTTTGCCATACATTATATATATATATATATATATATATATATATATATATATATATATATATATTTTACATTAGTTGCTGAGTTATTATTACCTGCTACCTGAGTGCGTAGCTGCATGTTTTTCTGAAGTGTAGCCAGTGGCTCTCTGTACTCTCCTGCTTTTCCCGTCAGCACCTCATCCAGCTTCACTTTCACCTGGTCAAGCCTCTCGCGAAATAACCTATACGCAACCAAAGAGGAACAGAGGTGAGTATCCAGAGAGGAAAAGGGAGACGTGGCCATATGAGCACATTACTGTGAGAAATTGCATTGCTGCCTGCTTTTGCGAAGTGTATCAAAGTCAGTACGTTGAAAACACTGACATACCGTTTCAGAGAAAGAAAGGGGCATTACTTGGGGTGGATGTTGATCACAAGACCTTGCAGTCAAAACCAGCAGAGACACATGGTCAGATTTCAAAAGTTAAACATCAGGCTCCCATTATTTGATTTTCTGTGCTGTTCTTTGTTTAATACTTTATCTTACAAAAGATTAATACAGGTTTTTGTAAATAGGTTTGAATGGAGTGTTTTACTGGGCATTCACTGGTAACTACCAAACATAAATACAGTATATGCCCTATATAAGGATGTGGGTGTTGCACTGTCACATACTTATTTGTGTATATAAGTATGTGACAATGCCACTATGCACAAAGCGAGCTTTATCCTGTTCTGAACAGAGCCCTGATTTCAACCCCAATGAACACCTTTAGGATGAACTGGAATGCTGACTGAACACCAGACCTCCTTACCCAACAACAATGCCAGGCCTCACTAATGCACTTGTGGCTGAACGCGGCACAAATCCTAAAGGGGAAATAATTCTGGAATGGGATGTTCAACAAGCACATAAGGGTGTGATGGCCAGGTGTCCAGAAACTTTTGGCTATATAGTGTACTTCAATATAAAATACGTGTGTCATTTATTGTGAATAACTTTAGGTAGAATATTATTATTAATGTTATTATTATTACTATAAACAAAGCTGTTGAATTCTTGATTCTGACTGGTTGCAAGGTCATTATAGTTTCTATAGTGACAAGCTGTAACTTCAAGTTTTGAAGACTTGTGACAGAGGGCTTTATGGTTTTTGTGGTTGTTTTTTGGTAACATGACAATTGTAATGAGGGAATAACTGTTTATAGCAATTTAAAAATAATTCCTACATGTTTTGTGGTATAAGACAAATACAAGTCTGGACATGCCGTTATTGGAACATAACCAACGTTTGGGATGGCTACACTTTGCACTGCATCACAATGCTCTGTCCTGGATTATTTTTCTATGAACAGCACACACAATCATGTTTTACTCCATACATTATAAACCGTACCTACCACAGAGTGCCAAAAAAAAGTGGGAGATTCCAGCCATGACTCTTTCCTTTCATATTCAAGACATTTCCAAAAATCATGCTACACGATACAGCAGCTATAGTGGATTGTGTTCATGCATATACATCCATTTCTGGGTTTAAGTAAACTATAGCAGGGTAAACTTCTATAGAGGGATATGGGAGACCAGAGCAAATATCCTTTTTTGCATTAGCATTTACTCAAACGGTGTAAGAAAAAAAAATCCAGTATTTCCTTCCCATGACTTTCTAAGAGAAAGAAAAAATAGAGAGAGAGAGATGGATTACGGCAGTCAGAAGAGAAAAAGATGTCGAATTTACCATCACTCCCTCAGCAGCTGTATTACAAACCCCCTCGCAGCAGTGTTCATGAGGTTTTTTGTAATTTAATGCCAGGGTAATGTAACAAGTAGTGTTACATTATGTATGTATGTAATGTAACAAGTAAATGTACAGATGTTTTTGTATATTTTTAAAAAACCTTTGCTATTTTGTAATATTACTATTTCATTGAATAATACTTAATAATAATAATACATTTTTATTTGGGGTACACAGTCATATATTTCTGACTTAATTCACTTTTATGTGTTAGACCTCGGCCCACAAAAATGTTTGAGATTACGCTAAGGAAAAATGTTTCGGTTGCATTTTTAAGACGTTTGAAACATGAATTTAAGCCATTTTAACGCTGTACAGCAAGCCAGATAGCGATATTGGGAGCATGGCCCTTAGAGAGGCCTCAGTAATCAGTAAGATTAGGAGGTTAAGTCTTTTCTTTAGTCTATTTCTGTCAGTAAATGCATCGTAGACTGTTTATTCCAGACATGTTTCATTAAATAAATCTCTCAAGGATGCCTTTGGCATATTTGGTTTCAGGTTCATTCAGTAAGTCCAACAAAGTTTTACTTATTGACAGAGCTAACACTGGCTTTCCAGACCAATCATCTATAGCTCTTTATTTGCTAAATCACCACAAGGCCGTTTATTTTAACCCAGAAATTTTCAAATAGTGTCACAGAGTCCTGAATACTCAAAGAAGACAGTCTTACTTTTCTTTGAGTTCCAGGAACTGCTTCTCCAAGTCAGACATCTCATCCAGACACTCCATTCTCCTCCTTTCACAGTCTTCATCATCAATCTCTAAAAGAAGGTTACAGAAACACTCATCAGCTGTGACAATGTGATATGTGACTTAACATAAACTAATTACTCTCCTTTTACACTTGTTAAACATGCATGAGGGGGAGGTGATCCTCAATCAACAGAAGAGCCTCTACAGCTTCTACACAGAACACCAGCCACACTAATATACACTTTATTAATGTGTTTAATAACCACACCTGAACTCTCCTCTTCTTCCTCCTCCTCTTCCTCTGCTTCACTCTCCTCCAGGTCACTGTCTCGCTCCTCTCCACTCTCCTCCATCGTCTCCTCTGCCTCTCCTCCTTCCCGCTCCCGCTCCTCCTCCGTCTCCCCGTTAGCATGAGGCACCTCAGAGTCAGGCTCCGTCTCCATCTCTTCCTCTGCTTCACGCGGAGCCGGCTGGGCTGGCATCACCGCTGCACACGTCCTAAATATTACTGCGTATTTAAAATAGGAACACGTCATCTATTATTAGCAGAAAGGCAAAATCCTCACCAACTTCACTGACAAAATTATAGTGTGTAAAATTAAACATGCATGTAGACCCAAAGCAGATATGCTTTAATGATAAATACAGTGAAGCAGATGATGACTACAAGCAAGCTGAAGTCCCATTAGGTTAAGTGCTATTAAATCTGCTACTCCGTTTATAAAAACTCGTATTCTTAATTTACACAAACTTCTATATAGCATTTCTATACTCGATTTGTTGTACACACTTAAAACAGATTCAGCATACCGACCAAACCAATTCCTGTTGCAGCTTTTATTTCTATACCCTACATGACGTTTTTGTCTTTCTGCTTTATAATATATTATCAAATGCTTGATTCTGTTTGGGCAGAAGGTGTTGCTCCATATAAAAATCCGATTCCCCAGTCACCTCACTTCCTCCTCAGTGTCACGTAATTGGTCGAGACCTCGCCTTTTGTTTTGTTTGTATTTTCTACTTTAAAACACATCATACCACAGTGCTGTTGAAGGCTCAATTCTGACTGGTCAGAAGGTGTTTTTAATTTTATATAACAGCATGGGTGGACAATAGCTCCAGCTGTATTGTTCATATTAATGGGCTCGTTCGAATACATTGCCATTTCTATATTAACAACTTGCACAGGGACTTATTAGACTGACACTGCACATAATCAGTTGTTGTTTATATAGTGACGTTTTCTGTGAGGAGGTGTTTATTTAACGATTTGGAAGGAGTCTCCACTGTCCGCACTTCGTGACAGACATGGGTAGACCTGTAACGTTTTCTGAAACAGGAGAGTCTTCAAGACGGAGGGCTTTGTGGTGTCTCAATAGCATGACAAGCCAAGCAGCATTTTTTAGCAATTAACCTCAGAAGAGAAAAAATACAGAGCGTGAAGAGGAAACATATACACATATACATATTTTATATATATATATATATATATATATATATATATATACATATTTTATATATATATATATATATATATATATATATATATATATATATATATATATATATATATATATATATATATATATATATATACACATACATATACACACACACACATACACACACACGTACCTGTTTAAACCTAAATGGTAACAGGAACTAACTTTTTGACAATGCGCGTCATTAAATGTAACAATAAACAAACAGAAGGTTTAATTGACATTCTTGAGTAAATATTCTTGCTAAAGTACTATAGTATAAGAGGTGAAGAACGTAAGAGAACACTTCAGTACAAGCTGTAGTAGGAAAATAATCCACTTCAGGTTGGTAACAGTAACTCTGCGCCATTCCAGGCTGCATCGCACCACGTTGATTATGTTCCTATAACAGCATGTCCCATCGTGTTTTATTCCTTACATACAGTATATTTACTTAATATAGTCCTCGTCATATATGCTTATTACGATCGGCGTCAAATCGGATTTGACCTGTTGTCCGATACAGTCCACTGATGTAGTTTGTGTAAACGTGTTACGTTGACTGATATGACAAAGACCTTTGCACGAAATCTTAAGACTTTATAGAAGAATTTAGGACTTAATCTTACAATGCCAATAAACAGTCTTGCTGAAAGTCAAGTAACATGTTTGCATAAAACGCATCAATGGGCACGCTGGAAAACGTGTCAAATCCGATCTAAAGGTGATCCTAATATATATACACATGATGAGGAATAAACAGTGTTTTTTCACAAGGGATGTACGCATATATATTTGATATGCACTTACTCCACTCGGATTTTGGCATTCCAGAAACAAATGGGGACTGCATGATATTTCTGCATACGCCTATATGGACAAGTAAGATTTGGTGAATGGTTGCAGGATCTAGCAAGGAAGAACTGTCCTGCACTTAGGAGTGCATTGGTTTGACTGAATCCTAGTTGGATCACCTGAATCTCAGGATTCATAAAAAGAAAACCACACATTTAATAAGAATTCATCTAGAATTACTAGAATACTGGTTTACTGGAGCCTTCTAAAAGGCCAATACTTGGATAACAAGTAATAAACATTAAACATTTCCTTATTCCCTCATCAGTGTGGCATTACCTCAATGCAGCTTTGTTTCACTGACCTCATGGCCTCCACTAATGCGGGTTTTGCCCTCAGTAATGGCAACCCTTTGACGACCCTAAATGCCCTAATTGTTTGTGTGGTGTATTTTGTACCCTACGGCTTCTCCCCTTCCTGAGAATGCATTAAAAGAAGGTCACATTGAAATGAAACAACATGCTGCTGGTTAAATCCACTCCTTCTGTCCGTGTTTAAAGGCAGCAGACGTGTAGCGTTGTGTGTGTTTGTGTCTGAATCATTCACCTAAACTAGCCGTGTAAACCGAGCCCCTGGGTACTCCGAAAGCGCTTGACTCGAATAATGGCGTCGTTTACAAGCATCCAAAAGCCTTACCTCAGCTTCGGTTTGTGTTCAAGTCGCTCAGCAGCGGAATTGTTTGCGCCTGAACGTTTCTATCAACTAGGACAACTTCGACTTCCTCGGGATTTTGCGCTACTCGCGTTCGTCGTCTTCGCCGTTTCCGCGCCGGCCAATCAGAGAGCGCGTCACGATCCACGCGGGCCAATAGGATCGTGAACACTGTATACCGCTGACTCATCGATGAAAAGTGAAACCCAGAGGCGTCCAATAGGGATGCGGGTGAAAAAAGCTAAACGACTCTGTGTTACAGGAGCGGAATATGTTTGAAAGGGAACTTCCGCTTACATACCGAGTTACGTTTTAATAGTAGCTTACATGATATCATGAATGAATTCAATTCTGAAAACACTCCAGTGTCGCATGTAGCACATGATTCGATGTATTATGTATTTATATTCACGTTAGGGTATTATTCTAGGTCTTTGTTGTGAGTTTGTTATTAAGAGTTGTCACAAAAACCTTGAATAAAAAGCTGTAGGCTGCAGTGCTGTAGCTCTTGACACACATGGTTCTCAAAGTTGGGAATCCCAGGGATCCCTGAAGCAGAGCCAGAGGGTCCGAAATGTTCTGATTTTGTTGCACAAACCACAACCGAACATTATCAAAGTACATTCATTCATTCATCTTCAGTAAGCACTTCATCTGGGTCAAGGTCATGGTGGATCCACAGCAGGAACATTGAACATAAGGTGGACGAATTCACATATACCATATTGCCAAACGTATGTGGACACTTGACCAACGACATCCCTGTGTGCTTTTTTGTACATCCTAGTCCAGAAATAGTCCCCCTTTGCTTTTATAATAACTTTCACTCTTATGATAAAGGCTTTCTGCTAGATTTTGCATTGTGGCTGTGGGGATTTTTGTTCATTCAGCTAAAAGAGCATTAGTGAGGTCGGGTACTGATGAAGAGTGAGGAGGTCCGGGGTGCAGTCAGCATTTCAGTTCATCTCATAGGTGTTCAGTGGGGTTGAGGTCAGGGCTTTGTGCAGCACACTCAAGTTCTTCAATGCTAACCTTGGCAAAACATGTCGATCAGTGGCATTGTCATGCTAGAACATGTTTGGTTCCCTTAGGTCCAGTGATGTGAATTTGTAATGCTACAGCAAACAAAAACTATTCTGTGCTTCCAACTTTGTACCAACAGTTTGGGGAAGAACAAATTACGGGTGTGATGGTCAGTTGTCCACATACTTTTGGCCATATAGTGGAGTTTGAAAAAAACTTTGTTAATGGGGTCCATGGATGTAAAATGTTTAAGAACCAATTCCCTAAAAAATGAAATGCTGTGTTTTTTCATCACATCTAAATGAAGTCTTAATTAGTATAATAAGCAAATACAGCACAAACAAACCTAGAACCTAAGACCGTATGGCTATGGTTGTATGAAAACCATTCGATACATCAACATTTATATAAAAACATTTAAGTTGGATAATAATGGCTATTTTGACCAAGTTTGCAGAGAACAAATTTTGCAAGAACAACAGGTTTTCATGTTTAAATGATTACATCCCAAAGTAACAATTCCTGAGAACGTAGCGTTCTTCTCAATTGACGTGTCTTTGGCACACCTGTGAGTGAGCCGCGGTCATGCCACTATTGTATAATTTATATGCAAATATGTATCACAAATGAAACATCACACACTGTAAGGCAGAAAGTGGGATTTTACAAGAATTTTTATTAAAGTTGCATAAAGTTTAACAAACCCAGAAACTAACAAAACAAGTTTATTGCTACATTTTATCATAATCCCCCCCACCCCTCCGACCCTACCAAATATGAGCTTCGACGACAGACTAATGTCAGCTTCCTGCATTTTATCAAATACATCATTTGTCTTATTTAAATTTAGCTAGTGATTTTAGCATATTTTGTGCACTGTTGTATGGAAAAAAAAATCAAAAGCATTATCTGATAGAATACACACACACACTAACAAAATGGACAAATCCATTTTATTTTATGCACATCTAAAAAAACGTGGATTCGACTTTCAAATGTATTCAACTTTTTTTTTTCTAGAAAACAAAATCAAGGAAAGTACGAGGAGATTTTGAACCCTATAGCCCGAAAAATTTTGAATTGCTCTTTTACATGTGTATTTCTCAAATGAATGCCTTCATTTATTTGGTTTGTGTAGTATATGTACTAGGCAACGTCTATAGTACATACTATGTGTACTAAGTATATGTACTAAGGCAACTTCTGATATAGAAAAGGGTATTCTTCCTGGGAAAAGATGAGAGCTGGATGGACAGAGGAGGTCTCACTAAGTAGGAGGAACTAAATAGGAGCTGTGGTTAGAAGGATTCTCTTTCTTGTATTTAACTCCCAATCATGTGGAGTTAATAATTAACAGTCATTACAAGATAACATGTCATACCCTTTAAGAGGCTGTTTGTGTATATTGAATGGCAGGCATGGAATATGTGATTAGCCCTATTATGGTTGTGTTTGATCAGCTATCAGAAAGGAAGCAGATAGCTTTCTGGGTAAGATGATTTAGCAGAGTCAAATGAAAGCATTAATTGGGATCTTATAAACTGGCAGACCTTGTGGCAAGCCACGAGACCCTCCAGAGTGCTGTCAACTCCCTCTGTGCTCCACATGCCATCACGCACATCTGTGTGTGAGTGTGGGGCCTAATAACCACAGCTGTGGTGTGTGGTACATGTTCCCACTGATCCCTGAGGGGGGTGACGCCCGTCTGTCTGTGTGCGTGTTTATAAACGTGTGTTGCTATGTATGTGGGTTTGCATGTCTCAAAAAAAAAGCTCCAGTTTTCCACCACCATCTACCTCACCCTCACCCACATCAACATACAGATCTACATCATCATTCCCTTCCAAAGCCCTTTCATGCTGTATGGAATTTTTTTTTAAAAATAAAACAAGATAAAATTAAGGATTTTTTTTAAATGGACAAGGCAGAGTATATCTCATCTCTTTCAAAAAAACTATATCGCAGTAAGGGTCATAACATTTTCAGAGAACTACAAACAGCACGTTTATAGCAAGTATTGTCCACTGGGGACACTCATACAGTATTGCATCAGAGCAAAAAAAAATTCACACAGTCACCTAACATCTAAAAAATGTATGCGTAGAAATATATTGCTAGGATTTCTACAAATGCTTCAAAACACAATGAAATCTTTTCCCCTTTTAGAAAAAAAAATATATATACCATAAAGTCAACAAAATGAAGAAAACAAAAATAAGCCCTGCTTATAAGAATCTGATTGGCTAGATTCCCCAGTCACTTCGCTTCCCCTCTACCTCACGTGATTGGTTGAGCATCTTGTGAAGCAGAGGAAGAAGCTGCGATTGGCTGGGGAAGGGTTAGGAGGAGGAGCTGAGGCTGCAGGTGCATCATTTCTTCTGAGGTGTGCTGAGCTTCTGCATGCCGCGGATTTTGTCAAGCAACTCGACTACAAAGTCCTGCAGGGAGAACAGGAAGGACGACGGACAAAAGATTAACACCTTTTCAAAAGATTCGCACAAAAGGCTGGTTGTGTATACAGGCATATACTCACTGAAGTTATTAAAATGCTGACAAATTAGAATTTTATATGACAAATACTGCCAATATTGCAATAATGATATACTTTTTGATGTATTGTGAACTGTCAATTGTCATTATTACTCACTGTATCAAGTAAGTCAATTTTTATGTTTTCTCATTAAATACTTTATTGTTGCAAGATGGACAAATCAGTAGCCCAGACAGATTGGGTCTGTTCTTTTTTTATTTTTTTTTATTCATCTAATAAATTATTTTATTCAGATTTACTCATAATTAAAAAAAAGGTTTTTATTTTGTATGCATGTTTAAACTTAATATGCTTTATGGTGGTGCGATGCACCTTAATGCTGTAACTACAGCGTAATCTACCCTTTCCAAAAACCACCTACTGCTGCATTACACACATCACACATGATGTGCTGCATTAGAAGCTTTGTAAGAAGAGGATAATAATCACATATATATATTCTTCCGTTTCCCTTAGTCTAAATTAATCCATTGTTGCTCTTTTCTAATCTAGTTGTTATGTTAGCATTTTTTAAAGTGGACCAGAGGTATTCAAACTGTTGGGCAATGACATTAGAGATAGGTAGAGATGGAAAATACCAAAACATAAATATTTAAATGACTTGTTCGGACAAGCCAACCTTGACATGTTTTGTGCAGGAGCATTGCAGTCTTCTTTTTGAGCCAATCAACATGTAAATCAACAATGACTGACAGTTGTACAGGTGTTTTGAGCTCTTCGTTTAAAAGATGTGCTAATGCAGCACCCACACTTTCTGTCACGGTAAAAGTATGAGTAAATAAGTAGATTTCATCAGTTAATTCAACTATATATATATATATATATATATATATATATATATATATATATATATATATATATATATATACACTTGTTGGTGAAAAGGGTGCTTACTTCAGTAGGTTTGTAACAGTCCACCAGCAGATCCTGTGAAAGAACAGAAGAAATATTCAGTTGTTAAAAATAATCCTTCCTGAAAGCACTGTAAAATAATACAAATGAAAAAGCAGGTAGAGGATGTGAATCGCAGAACCTTAACACGTGCAGCACGGTCCTCATCAGTCTGCATGTCCAATAGCTCATCCACATCTATCTCCAGTTCAGGAATCGCCTCCTCCTGTAGCACATACACAAATGAAAGGGACACATTGGTAAGAGTTCTGCATTTGTGATTTGTGCAAAAACAAAAATGACAGGCTTACCCTATGCAAATACACATGTGTAAGTGATGAAATCCTATGGAGGATTAAATCATCTTTGCTACAAAAACAGTGTAGTACCAACTGCTAACCACAAGAGGTCTCTATTACGAAGGTGTTCAAGTATAACATGCAACATTAACATTACTGTGTAGCCTGCAGTTGTTGGGGGTATCTTTCGACATGTAAAATGTAATACACTATATGGCCAAAAGTTTGTGGACATCTGACCATAACACTCATGTGCCTTTTGAACATCCTATTCCAGATGTAGAGTCTCTTTGCTGTTATAATAACCTCCACTCTTCCACGAAGGCTTTACACTAGATTATGGAACATGGCTGTGGGGATTTCTGCTCATTCAGCCACCCACAAGAGCTTTAGTGAGCGACCTATGCAGGCCACTACAAACTTGGCAAACCATATCTTCATGGATCTCGGTTTGTGTACAGGGGCATTGTCATACTGAAACAGCTTTGGACCCTTTACTTCCAGTAAAGGGAAACTGTAATTCTACAGCATACAAAGAAATTCTATTCAATTGATTGCTTCCACTTTGTGGCAACGGTTTGCGGAAGAACCACATATTGCTGTGATGGTCAGGTGTCCACAAACATATTTGGACATATAATGTACATGAAAACTTAACATCACTGTTTTATACATTTTGCATACATCAGAATCCTAGTTAGTGTACTTTGAATAAAAACAAAAATAAAAAACCTTTACTCCCACAATGTACTTTATAAGATTATATTTATATGGAAATATGTTTGTTTCACCTAGTTTCACTATAAATAATTAAATATGTTACCACACTATAGAGCCAAACAGTTCGAACATATAAACAGACATTGACAGCTAGCATTAGCCATTTATCTAGCTTTAGCTAAGCTGCATTTGATTTTGTTTTTATTAATGAAACTGTCCAAAAAAAAAAAACATTATTACATTTCTAAATATGACAATAAAAATATTTAGGACTTGACTAAAGCTCCATACAGAGATTATCAGACAAACATCAGACAAAACGCTAGCCTACATTTGTGGTATTAGAACGACAATCATCCTGAAGCAAAGCATCACTTCACATTCTCAAACAGTTTATGCATTTTTGGCACCACAGTGCTTTGGGAAGATGGACCTCAACGTCTTGCTCTTTTATTTCTCAATTTTTTTAAATGAACTGGCAGAATCTGTGTTCTAATAAATCAATAAGTCACAAACAAAGTGATTTTGGTAGACTAAATAAGTTGGTAGGCTGAACTTTCCACCGAGGCCTCTGTCTACAGTCTTACCTCCCCTATAAAAAGAGCAAACAGTTCAATCCGGGACAGATTTAACTGCAGCTAATGGCGAGTAAAACTTTACAATTTTCTTGCAGAATCCAAATGCTTTGCTTTTTGGGTTCCCAACAACTAGCTACTGTATATGAACAGGCTGAACAGAAATGATGATAAGAGCTGGAAACTAACATTAGCTCATGTAGGCTCATGTTTATGCCACTTGATCTAACCACAAAACGTAATCTGACATAAGACAGGCTCCATAAGACATAAGACCTCCCCAAGGCTCGGCTCAGACTATAGAGCAGAACTGACAGATTAATGTGTGTGAGCGACGCTTCAGTTTAGCCTTAACGTTCCTTTCTCCGAGCCTTCTTACTCCACTAATACCTTCAAGGATGCATAGGAAATCTTTGTAAGACACAATCGAGCTTAATTTGATTTTACGCTTTTGCTCACGCAATACAGTGATTTCCATTTACTGCTGTGTTTAATATGGTTGATTCAGTGAAGTTTGCACATACAGATAAATGCCTGTTGGGAACTGCTGGGCATGAAACAGATGGGTTTGGGAAAAAATGGTGAAAAGTCACTGGCTCTGTGTGTGTTTTCCATTCCTCTCACTTGGCTCGCCTCGTCCTCACGTCTGCTGTCTCCAGCCCGGCCTACGGCTATTAGCTCATCCTTCCTAATACAGTTTTCATTTTCCCTTCTATTTCACGTCCATGTTTCATTTGTCCTAGTAGTTTCATCGTGCTGTAATCTGCCTGTTGAATGTGTAGTTTAGATGTACGCTTCGTGTCAGGGTGTAAAAATAGCGCACACGACTGGAAACGCCAAACCCAAATTACATGCTGCACTTTCTCTCCTCTCTCTCCTCCCTCCACTGCTTTTATTCTTTTCCTTTCCATAAAGTGTTGTTCAATGAAGGCTAGTTAATAGTCCTCCTCCTTTCTTCAGCCCACCCCATCCACCCCTTCGCTCTCTCTTTCTCACACACACACACACACATGCACATGACACACACAACCCCATTGTCGATCCTGAATAGTTACTCGACGGCACATCCAGTCAACATTAAAAGAGTACAAAATCCAGCTACACTGCTGTAATGAACCTTAAAATGTCCTTGACGCTTAAAAACACTGGCCGTGGTCTGCAGTGGAAAATTAAATCTGGTTGGAAGTGCCGCTGGCGGCACTCGCACGTCCTCTTTTCCACTGCCATGTTCACTCGTTCCTCTCTTCCTCCCCCTCGGTTTGGGCTGCCCACACCAGCTGTCATTGCACCTGCCTAACTGCCCCCTACCCAAATCTCTCTCACTCATACACACACACACACACACAAGCAGTCACTCTTCACACAAACGACCTTTCACTCAGGAACAGAGTTGTACACTGATACTGCCACAATATGGCTCTGTTCCTGATTTCCCTCGATTTCTCTGAATTACACATGCTAATTAGAAACACAGAAACTAACCCTACGTTCACACCAGAAACTAACAAGTAGTGATGGCTACTCTCCAATTCGTTTTGAGAATGAGAAACAGTAGTAGTTTTACAATACACAGCTTTTCAAACCTTACTAGTACCCCCATCCAGGGTGTGCCCTGAGCTCCCTGGGATCGGCTCCAGGTTCTCCGTGACCCTGTGTAGGATAAGCGGTATTTAAAATGGATGGATGGATGTCCCTATACACATTCAGTGAGAGTTTATAAGATGAAACCATGCTTCTATGTTTTTCTTTCATTTTTGCACATTAGTAAATGGGAACTAACTGCAGGTGGAAACTAAAATTGCGAATACGGAACTGAAGAAACATTGGACCCCACGTGCCAAAGGATCGGTCCGAGTAAGTATTTAAGCTAACCGTTTGGATTGATCTCTTCACCGCATGAAATTGACCTCATTTGAATAGAACCGAGGAATTACAATGCCGCTTGTTTTTGTCACTTTGACGCTTGATGAAACGATACGTTGCCCATCCAAACGAATGAAGCCCTAACAATTTCTCCACTCCTATGATTTGACTCTCTCAACCGATCCCATGTGTTTCTTCCGGCAACGCAGAACTTGATCAGATCATACGGTCTGACTCACAGAAGAATTCCCCAGATGGTGAAGACAAACAGGATAGTTAGCTAGCAAGCTAATGAGCTGCTTGATCAACCTAACTTTAAACATGACAGATGCCCAAAAAGAGAGAGAGAGAGAGAAAGAGAAGGAACTCAGAATATAAAATGATTTGACTAAAAACACTTGAAATTATTCACGAAAGTTGTTCAATTCCTCATGAAATAAATGAATTCTGTACCAGAAATTCACTGTAATCCGTGTCTTTCCAGATTCTACGAAATTCCAATACACATATTTACTGCCGGAGGACAGGAAACTACACTGCATGGCCAAAGCCAAATGTGAGTGTGGCACGTAATTATGTGTGTATATATGCATCATCTTGTGTGATTCACTTAGTGTTAGTGTGGCTCAGAATGACTGGGGGAAAAATGTTCCAGTTAGCTGTTATATGAGTCAATAGGGGTGTGTTAGCATGTGTGCTAACAGGCTAATCAGTACAGAGTTTGCTAAAGCAAATGTGCGTTGGTCTCCATGTGTGTGTCTGAAAGTCTGTGTTGTGTGTGTGTGTGTGTGTGTGTGTGTGTGTGTGTGCGCTCCAGGCAGCATGCACTCACTCTGAGTGTGACCTGACAGTATGAGGGAGGGTCAATCTCAGCTCCTACACTCATCTGACCCCCACATCACGTGACTTCTTTCATCACAGAGGAAGAGGAGAGATAATAACTGGCTGCTGTGTGCAGGCTCTGAGACAAACTTCCGCAACACGCACACACACACACACACACACACACACACACACACACACACACACACACACAATCTTAAATATTCCCCAAGGGCCTTCTGCTGCTAGGCAGCTCTATACTAAATAGCAACATGGAACCAAGTTCAAAATGTCTGATGTTACAGAAACACCAAATGATTCAATGTCAAGTCTATGTTCCAGTTCAGTAACTGTTGATGTCCCTTCTGTATACACACAGACAGCATGACAAAAGATCATGTCTACAGCACCATAACATGACCCACAAGACAAAACAGTTGCTCTGTATGCAGTATCATACTGTATAAAGTATAAAGTGCAATAGCTGAAGGCCAGAGCAGTGTAGAAACGTACTATTTCTGAGGAATGACAAGTGGAGCACATTACTATAAATATCCAGGACAGTCTGGGTAACCATATAGAACCACAGAATAAAATCTTCATAAGCATAATTTGCATTATATACAGTGTGCATGAATTGAAATGTATGGACAAGTATATATATATATATATATATATATATACACACAGAATCTCACAGAAGTGAGTACACCCCTCACATTTTTGTTAATATTTGATTATATCTTTTCATGTGAGAACACTGAAGAAATGACCCTTTGCTACAATGTAAAGTAGTGAGTGTACAGCTTGTGTAACAGTGTAAATCTGCTGTCCCCTCAAAATAACTCAACACACAGCCATTAATGTCTAAACCGCTGGCAACAAAAGTGAGTACACCCCTAAGTGAAAATGTCCAAATTGGGCCCAAAGTGTCAATATTTTGTGTGGCCACCATTATTCTCCAGCACTGCCTTAACCCTCTTGTGCATGGAGTTCAGCAGAGCTTCACAGGTTCCACTGGAGTCCTCTTCCACTCCTCCATGATGACATCACGGAGCTGGTGGATGTTAGAGACCTTGTGCTCCTCCACCTTCCGTTTGAGGATGCCCCACAGATGCTCAATAGGGTTTAGGTCTGGAGACATGCTTGGCCAGTCCATCACCTTCACCCTCAGCTTCTTTAGCAAGGCAAAAGTCATTATCATGCTGGAATACTGCCCTGTGGCCCAGTCTCCGAAGGGAGGGGATCATGCTCTGCTTCAGTATGTCACAGTACATGTTGGCATTCATGGTTCCCTCAATGAACTGTAGCTCGCCAGTGCCGGCAGCACTCATGCAGCCCCAGACCATGACACTCCCACCACCATGCTTGACTGTAGGCAAGACACACTTGTCTTTGTACTCCTCACCTGGTTGCTGCCACACACGCTTGACACCATCTGAACCAAATAAGTTTATCTTGGTCTCATCAGACTTTTGAGCTTGAAGATTATTGAGCAAGCATGAAGGAATGCACTAGGCAGTCCTTCGAGGATTTTGCGATCACAGAAATTAACGCAAAATCAAGGAAACACCACAATATTCATGTGACATCATCGCAACACGCATTCAACCAAAGCCCCCTTCGATTCACATGCACCAAACATGAGTACAGCTAAAACGTCTCATTCACCAACAAACATCACTGTGAAAGACCGTGCAAAATAATTTTGTCAATTCAAGTAGTTTACCGCAAAAACAACAACAACAACAACACAGAACCTTTGCAAACTGCATCTCAAATTTTGAAAAAAGACGCAGCAAAATCATTAAAAATACAAAGTGAAATCCTGTAAAAACTGTCTAGGTTTTCTGTCTACAAGGCAGTAGCGCATGTAACATTCTGCCACATCGTCCTCCAACATCGTCTATTCTTAAAATAACCTCCATCAAATTACAAGAATATATTTAGTCCACATATATACATAGATATATGCATATATATTCTCTGTGTTGCTGCAGGGTAGAAGTCACTCTCAGGAGACATATCCAATGCTCAACTTCCAGCCACAATTTTTTTTTAACCTATTACTCCCCCTTTATTCATAGCAGTCTTTCCTCTCACATGACAGATAACCAATCTGATAGGCATGTGCTTTGTCCATCACATGTGAAGTCATCTTATCTTTCCAAACTGGTGCTCATGCCAAGTCACAGGACAGATGAACACACTTGAAGGAGAGAGCTAAAGACTAGTTTATGTTTCCTTAACATTCTTCAGAAGGTCAAAATAGAAGGCATCAGAAGTCTCAAGAAGGAAAAAAAAAACCCACTCTCCAAAACAGAGAGATCCAACCAGCAGTGTGAAAGCGTAGGAGCTGTCAGGAGACGTGTCCCGATTTGAGAAGATGATATCCAAAAGCTAATGCTGAGTGGCTACAACTAGCCATCGTTTGAACTACATTTCCCAGAAGCAAGGTTGAAGCGTTGTTCCTTCTTATTTAAGTAGTGTAAAGAGTTAAATGATTATCAGCTGTGTAGTGGAGTTATATTTCTAGTCCATCAGGATATTCTTGAGGGTTAACTGGAGGACGTCAAAAACGATGGAGCTGTTTTTATAGAGTCAGTACTTAGGGACTGCAGAGCTCATTAAAATAGCTAACTACATTTTGAAAGTCGCTTGCTCAACAATCCCGAGACATTTACATGCAGCCCAAGTGAGATGAATTATCAAAAACTACAATTTCCATGTCAATATGTGCCGCTCCAAATTGTTTGATGGGCAGCTTGAAAATAGCTACGAACTAGGTTTTCATTTCAGACGTTTTTGAGACATGTGACTGATATGGTTTGATCTACTTCCTCTTTATACATACACAAACAGATGCTTGTGACTGTCTAGCACAGAACTGCATGTAGTCAATATTATTATTATTATTATTATTATTATTATTATTATTATGGTTTAGTGGTTAGCATGTTCGTCTTACACCTCCAAGGTCAGGGGTTCGATTCCCACCGTGGCCCTGTGTGTGCAGAGTTTGCATGTGGTCCCTGTGTGGCGGGGGTTTCCTCCGGGTACTCCGGTTTCCTCCCCCAATCCAAAGACATGCATGGTAGGCTGATTGGCATGTCCAAAGTGTCTGTAGTGTATGAATGGGTGTGTGAATATGTATGTGATTCTGCAATGGATTGGCACCCTGTCCAGGGTGTACCCCGCCTTGTGCCCGATGCTCCCTGGGATGGGCTCCAGGTTTCCCTGTGACCCTGAAGGAAGGATAAGTGGTATAGAAGATGGATGGAATGGAATCTTTTTTTCAATGAGTTCACTGATAGTTAAATTATCCACTTCACCATTACATTTTCATTGCATCATTATCCACCTATGAAAGCTTTAATCTGCAATCTACACAGCAAAATCACCGGTGTTGATTTAACACCCACAGTGTTGACTTTACACCCTCCAGTGTCTATATAAGTCCTAAAATAATCTCAAATAAACACTCTGGGTGTAAATACAACACTAGGGATTTTACTGTGTATTAGTAACTATTTTCGGTAATGGAACACAGTAATGTTGAGAATGTTTATAATAAGTTGTCATTGTACATTATATCTTTTAATAGTTTTTTCTCAGAGAACATTGTTTATTCTCTAGCGAATGATTTGAGCATTTCTAGTAATAGGTTTATATATTTAATTTATTATTATTATTATTATTATTATTATTATTTTATTTTTTAAATAACGCTTTTTTATATGTTCACAGCATTTACCATGTGATTAAATACTACTCTTCTGCCAAAAACCTAAAATACCTATAATTTTGAGTTTAATAATTGCTGGTACTGAGATAAAAGAGAGAAAGACGGAAAGAGGGTGATTATGTTAAAACAGGAAGTAGGAAGTGGGAAGATAAAGATCAGAGCCAAAAATCCAGGCTGACCTACTATCTCTTTAGCTAATCACTTCTCTTCCTCTCCAGACTTACACAAACTTGTACAGAGTTGCTTAACTGGTTGACAAGTTGCTGCATCTCGAAATCATTTCAAATAATTAGGAACAAACTCACAAGTCAAAACTTGATACTGGCATCCGTCCCAGTCAATATAAACTCACAAGCCAGACAATACGCTGAAACAGGATGTTCATATCAATTGCAACAGTGCATTTTCACAGTTAAAAGGTCTGTGTGTGTGAGTAAGTGTGTGAGTAAACGAGTATGTTAATGACTGTGTAACTAAACTGCTGCATGAGTAAATCCCATAGCCATGACCAGAGTCATGATGCTGGACATAGTTTCATAGCTTTACTGCTGTTTTCAAGGATCTTAAAGCAGTCATACTCGAGAAGCCTTCATATATCCGGTTCATGTATTGTAGGAACAGAGACTTGTGTGTATGTGTGTGTGTGTGTGTGTGTGTATGCTAGATAATGAGAGATGCCTGAAATGAGACATTTTCCTACTCAAGTGACATGTGGGACATGTGATAATGAATAAAATCCTTAAACCTATATATAAACCTATGTGTACTGCAATTTCATTAGTACTACTGAACTGCAAATGAGGTGGGTCATGAACTGTGTGTCAAATCGTTTACCTAGTACTAAAAGATCTAGAAGATTACACATAGAACATATGTTTAGAACATCAGTGGATTTGAGAGGCTCATTAATATTCAAACGGTTTTTCTACTCAAGGGACGTGACGGTAAAAGCACACGTCATGTAAACAACAGTGCTGGAATGGGTTTCGTGCTAGCTGATGCAAGCTTACTAAACTTAACCAACAACATTTGCTGTACTTTGATGTTTTCACAGGGAGAGGGGGGGGCTTAGTGGTCGGCATGTTTGCCTCGCACCTCTGGGGTTGGGGACTCGAATATTTCCTCCGCCCTGTGTGTATGGAGTTTGCCTGTTTTCCCCGTGTTTCAGGGGTTTCCTCCAGGTACTCCGGTTTCCTCCCCCAGTCCAAAGACATGCATTGTAGGCTGATTGTCTGTAGTGTGTGAATGTGTGTGTGTCAAGGGTGTCCCCTGCCTTGTGCATAAGTTCTGTGGGACAGGCTCCAGGCTCCCCCACAACCCTGTGTAGGATAAGCAGTATGGTAAATGGATGAATGGATGGATGAATGATGTTTTCAGCAGTTGCAGTTAGGAGATGGATACAGAAGTGACATTTCAGACGAACTAGCTCATGGTTCTGTATGAAATCCGCTACAGCCCCTGCCATTCTGTGGTGCATGATGGTACAGGTTAGTCCAGAAAGCGTCTCTTGCGCCACATTTCATTTATTCTGCATATATAGTGCACCATTTGTTTATATTTCTCAACATGAACGCTGGACTCATAAATTATTTAGACTAGTACACAAGTAGATGATATGAGATACATCTATGGCATTCACCAATCCGATGCACAGCTGCCAGTGGAAAAACAGTGGGAGTACACATTTTCCCCTTCCTACTCCCTCTCTGTTTATATATCTTATAAAATCATCTTTATTCTTACTCATCATGTGCCTTTCTCAATCTTAAATTCACTCGATCTAACCTTTGCTGCTTGCACCGTTTTGCACACTTTCGGAAAAAAATTGTCACTTTATCACGGCCTTATCATCGATTGAGGCCTGTGGCACTTTAAAAGGATGTTGGTGTAATATCATAACTATAGTGTAGCAATGCAGGAAGGTGGAGGAGGACTGTATTGGTCACTGCCTGCTGTCTCTCATCACACACACTGGCTTATCAGGCCTCGGCACACTGAAGAATAACACACAAATGCACAGTGAGTAGAGACAGACCGCTTTCCGTCCCCCAGAGAGAGAAAATAATCAGGTATATCCTCGCTTTCTGTTAAAGGAAAACGGCAGTGTTTTTCAACTTAAAGTCTATTTGTTATGTCTGTAGTATACAATCACTTACAGTATATACAGTAGAGATACATGCTTAGGAATGATTTGAAATCATGTTGACTTGGAACCTACTTACAATCAAAGCCTAAGGGCAGTCTAACATTTCACATTTACATTTTATGGCATTTGGCAGACACCCTTATCCAGAGTGACTTACATTTATCCCATTTATACAACTGAGCAGTTGAGGGTTAAAGGCCTTACTCAAGGGCCCAACAGTGGAAACTTGGCAGTGCTGGGGCTTGACCTTACGACCTTCTAATCAGTAGTCCACTGTCTTAACCACTGAGCTACTACTGCCCAGCGCTCCTATCATTAACCTGTATGTGAAAATTGTATATATTAAGAACATAAGTTGATCATTCACAGATATCCCTCAACCTAAACTTGGAGAAAAAATTAAGTACTTTTTAATGATTTGCTCCGGAATGGGAAAGTTAGATAAACCTGAGAACCTAACAACCACTTGAAATAAGACTTTCCTTAGACTTTTATTGTAGACTGTAACAGCTGTAGTTTTTAGTTCATGCTATATAGGTATGAATTTAAATATTCAGTAACTGTTGCCCTCAGATGTTTTGAATAAACAGGGCTTCTACTCTTTTGCCCACAGCAGAGAAACACTGAAATTCTTATCAGTGGTAATCACACATATTCTACAGATGCAATAGATAGAGGCAGAGTTGAATAAATGCACTGAACCCTTCTGAAGAACCTCCATGTGTCAGTTATGACAATGTTAATAAGACAGACTGCCCTTGAAATGCAAAAAAGTGTCAATGCATCATGTAGTCTAATTTATTCACCTGAGACAAGACTTTCATTGTGCCGATTACAGAAGCAAGTTCCCAGTCCACATGAGGGCCTTTCACATGGTAAGAGTTTCTATAGCTACAGTCCGCCATCACACACACACACACACACACACACACACACACACACGTACACACTCCCTCAGCAGGCCACTATGGGGTTAAGTCCCTATTTCCTGCTCATCAGAAACCAAAGGGGTAACATAACAGAATAAATAAAAGAATGTTGAGCATGAGAGAGCAGGATGATGGGATGAATGGAGGGGTGCCTGTAGTACACTGGGAGGCTTAATGAAGATAAGTGATCTTACATGATGAACTGCAGTTAAATCATGATTCCAGTGAGCCTGACTGAACAGGCAATGAGCAAAACGCACTGACTAGCTCTTTGTTAGAGCGAACAATAAATCAAGCCTTGGATCTTAAACAAAGGCTTTTTTTGAGAGCAAAAGAAATCATTTAAAAGGCCTGAAGCCCTCCAGTCTAAGATGGCCATACTGAAATGAAGAATCCCATGGTCACTTTGCTTCATTTGCTTCATGCTGTGTAATTGATGGCCAACAACCACTACTGAATTTAATTAAACGTCTAGCCATCACATCAGGACAACTCAGGAAATTGAATCTGGGTTAGTTGGGGGCCAAGGGGATCTGAGAGAGGGATCTGAGACATTGACCCGGGTGTAATGCATATTATATATACATGTACATTGGATACATAGATACACTCACTGGGTCACTACAATACAGTTATCCAGTCAGCCAATCATGTGGCAGCAGTACAATGCATAAATCATGCAGATACAGGTCAAGAGCTTCAGTTAATGTTCACTTCAAACATCAAAATGGGGGAAAATGTGATCTCAGTGACTTTGACCATGACATGGTTGTTGGTGCCAGAGAGGCTTGTTTGAGTATTTCAGAAATTGCTGATCTCTTGTGATTTTCATGATCAAACGTCTCTAGAGTTAAGGCAGAACAGATGAAAAAACAATATGCATCTTGTGAGCAGCGCTTCTGCATGTGCAAACCATCTTGTTGATCAGAGAGGTGAGGAGAGAATGGCTAGACTGGTTCGAGCTGACAGGAAGGATACCTTAACTCAAATAACCACTCTTAACAACCATGGTGAGGAGAAAAGCATCTCAGAATGTGCAAAATATAGAGTGGGGGAAATCAGTATTGGACACGGCAACATTTTTTTCAGTAAATATATTTCCAATGAGGTTGTTCACATGAAATTTTCACCAGACATCAGTATTAACTCAAGAAATCCGCAAATAAAGAATCCACAACATTAAAGTCCATAAATAAAGTTATGTTTAATAAAGTGGAATGGCACAGGAAAAAAGTATTGAACACGCTAACTGAAAATTATTTATTACTTAGTTGAGAAGCGTTTGTTTTTAATGACAGCTTCAAGACACTTCTCATCTTCATCATCCTGGTGAATAGCAGCAGATTCTTCTCAACAATCTCCCGGTAAAGGGCTCCGTTCATCATTCCTTCAATTATATGTAGTCTGCCAGTACCACGAGATGAAAATCCGCCCCACACCATGATGCTTCCACCTCCAAACTTCACTGTTGGTATATTGTTTTTAGAGTGATGTGCAGTGCCATTTCTTCTCTAAACATGGTGTGTAGTATGACAGCAAAAAAAGTTCAATTTTGCTCTCATCTAACCAGACTACACTCTCCCAGTATTTCATAGGCTTGACCAGATGAGTTGTAGCAAACTTTAAATGAGCTTCGACATGCCTTTTGTTAAGTAATGGAGTCTTGCGGGGTGAGCATGAGCAGTGGAGTGCATTGCCTATTGTTTTCTCTGTGTCAGTGGCACCTGCTGCCTCCAAGTGTTTCTGGAGCTCTTTCCGAGTGGTCCTTGGCTCTTGGGCTACTCTTCAGACTATTCTTCTGACTCCCTGGTCAGAAATCTTGCGAGGAGCTCCTGTGCGTGGCCGGTTGATGACGGAGTGATGTTGCTTCCTCTTGTGGATAATGGCCCCAATGGTGCTTACTGGAGGATTCAGAAGTTTTGAAATACGTCTATTTCCGATTCCATCAATATGTTTCACAACAATACAGTTGTGAATGTCTTGGGAGAGCTCTTTGCTTTTACCCATAATGAGATGTTTCTTGTGTGACAGCCTGGTAACGAAAAGCCTTTTTATAGACCATCAATTTACTAACCCAGCTGATATTAATTTGCACAGATATGAGGTATATAATTACTTACGGATTTCAGCTGATTCCTTACCTTACCTTGCCTTGGAGAACTGCTTTTTCTTAGCCTGTTCAATACTTTTTTCCTGTGTCATTCCACTTTATTACACATAACTTTATTTATGGACTTTAATGTTGTGAATTCGTTATATGTCTGGATTCCTTGAGTTAATACTGATGTCTGGTGAAAACTTCATGTGAATAGCCTCATTGGAAATATATTTACTGAAACAAATGTTGACGCGTCCAATACTTATTTCCCCCACTGCATATACTGTATATGAGCTTGATAAATGAGACCCATTGTTCGGTGTAATTCGAGAGGTTTAATCTACACGTGGACCACGTTGAAGTTTAAATAGAAGACGGGTGCTGTCCTCCTCTGCTCTGCTCTCACTAATTAGTACAGGTTTCTAACAGTAATTTCCTCAAGGTTCTTTCAGCCAGTGATAGCACCTGGGTTTGATTAAAAACAGTGAGGGTGTTTACTACTGCCCTGTGACCCACGGGAAGCCTCAAACCCTGGACTTGTGGTTTTAATTGGTTGACATAAACATGGGGAAAGATTGTCTTCAAACTATCAAGGTTTCAGGGGAGAAATGGTGCAGAGAAGGACAGCAGGGCCGAGGGATGAATGACGCATTAAAGCTTTTCATTCCTGCTGTTTCCTTGTGAGATTGTTGAAACTAGAATCTGAGAAGCTGCCTGGATGGTGAATGAACTCCAGGCTTTCACACTGAACGTAATTATGAAGTGAGTAAGACAGTTTCCACTACCACTACATGCTTCAATAACACAATAACACAACTTGACCTCGTCAAAACATAAACAAAACCAGCTACACCCCATTTTACTCTGGAACAATTTCCAAACTCCTTTCTGAAGCTCAAGGTCTCGTTTACAATGCCAAGAAGTAACACTGCGTCTGTGTGATTATCACAAACACACATTTCAACATGTTTCCCTGCACTGAGAAATCAAGTCTTGGTGCAGTTATTGAATTCCATCATTAATGAAATCTAACTATAAGCATTACACTCACAATAAAAGTCTTAAGATGAGACAGACCAGACAGAACTTCTTACTATTATGTAATTAGATCCAGCTTTCAAACACTGGAGCAATACAGTAAAAAAAAAAAGTTGTTTTTGTTAACCTGAGCTTTTTAGGTTTTACTGTATCAATGCGTAACACAATCACAAATTCTTCCCTTTAAAAACAGTGTGTCAGCTAGTGTCAGCTCTGAAATTTACAAATAACTTTGACTGAAAGCATTCTACAAAAATATAATACACATTTATTGATTTATGTAGTTTTGAGTAAGCACGTCTTCTGGTATTGTTTCTAAGTAAAGAATAAAAAACATGTTGAAATTGTTAGCGGTAATCACTCATATGCTACTGACGCAGTAGGCAGAAATGACTTTGTAAAACAATTCCTTAAAGCTCTTAGGGTCATAGGGCACAGAACTATAGTGACGATATGCCACGTTATCAAACCAGGCAGTCTGTCTGTCTCCTCAAGACTGTCTGCTCTGTGCCTCTTGCTGAATAAAGCATTCGGACTGAGAGAACAGCTATTTCCAACAAAGCCACTGGCCTCGGAGACTCCTCACCACACAAAGCTTTTTACTCTTCCCGAGTCCTTCTGGGAAAAGACAGAATGAGACAGCATGCTGCAGAGTCCAGCCTATAGACCTGGACGAGCTGTAGTCCAACTGGGTGTTTAAACTCTGTTTATCTCCACATGAATGCCCATGTGCTGCTTTAACACTCATACCAAAGTCTGATGAACAAGCAATTAAAGTCACAGTTTTACTATAGCACCTACATATACTCAGTCCCTCCTGGATTTCGCGATTTTGCCGTCACAGAAATTAACGCAAAATCAAGCAAACGCCACAATATATTCCGAGGAGCTTGCAATTCTTCAAAATGAAAGTCACTTCATGTGACTTCATCACAACATGCATTCGGCCAAAAGCCCGCTTCGCTTCACGTGTGTCGAACATGAGTACAGCTAAAAGGTCTTATTTACCAACAAACATCACTGCGAAGGAGCGTGCAAAACAATTTCGTGCGATTGCAATTTCACCAATTCAAGCAGTTTTCACCACAAGAAAAAAGTCACAAGAAAATCAAGTCCTTACAAACTGACATACTTCACACTATGCATGTATGTAAAAGAGCAGCAACGTGAGCTCACAGCTAAGTATTTAATAAGTATAATAAGTATTTATTAAATCTTTATAATGGTAGTGTTTGAATATGGAATCTGCATTCAGTGATGTGATATGATTCAGTCACATCAAATACTAACTTCATGGGGATTAATGACATAAATAAGGAATAAACACAACAGCATGTGCTCTTATAGGAAAATAATCAACGACGGGGTCTTGGGATGCTATTACGACCCCACCTCAAGCCGATTATTTCTCCTGTAACATCACATCGCTTATACCACAGCAAATTGCAAACAAATACAATTTTTCTTTATTAAAGAACATGGGAAAATTTTTATCGGTTTATGCGTGTATTCAATGTTGTGGAATGTCCACAAAACAAGTGTTGCTCACTTAGGATTCTTACAACTACCATGTAATAATCTTGCATCACAGAAGGTGCAATGTGGTGGTTTGTAGGTTCCTGTATTCTGAGCTTGTAATGGCGGTACATTTATGAGTATATTTATTAATAATGAAGAACAGTATATTTATTATGCGCCCTGATCTGAGGTGATTCTTGAAGACTGTACACAGACGTGTAAAAGCACACACATCCCAACCTTCTCCAAGTAAATATGCTCCGTTCTGCTGAATTACTGAGATAAGGACATGATCAGATTATGACATTAAGACTAGATTACAATTAGAGAGAGATGCAGATTAGCCTGTTCATTTATTTAAAGTTGCCTTAACGAATGACGCTAATGTTCTGACACTTCGGCTCTTTGTGTGTGTGTGTGTGTGTGTGTGTGTGTGTGTAAGAAAGAGTGTGTGACAGGGAGAGAGAGAGAGAGCTTTCTGTTTATTAAGCTGTCTGTAGTAATTTAAAGTCAGTCATTTTATTATTACACAGATATAACAGTTAAGCCGTACACATAGAACTCACTGTATGCATAAAATGTTCATTCAAAATGACATGCATACAGTCAACATCCAAAATAATGTCACTACTCAAATATAGACATATATTAAGCTATTTATAATAGGCTGTTTCGTTTGCTTTTTGCTTAAGCTGCTGTAAGAGTTTGTGAGCAGTGAGCACCTGGTGATCGAACAGGAACCTAATCCATAATGATGTATAGCTCACTAGAACAAAAATATATCACTCCTGTACAGGGCAGTAGATGTAGATATAGGTATAGAACTGAAATCTGTACATTGTGCACTTTCTCCATAATGTATTGCTCATTTGAATGGATGACAGTGAGGAATCTGCCACTGCTGAAGGTAAGTGAGAATCACATTAAGCATCAGGCTTTGTTCCCTTAATAATAAGAAGGGCTTCCTCTTTACGGGGCTTGTTTTGACTGAACAGGAAGTATAAGAGGCAACGACCATTACATTAACACAGGAACTTATTTCCAAGACATGATTTTGAATATTCCATCATGTGATATTTCTGCAAATGTTATCAGGCAAAAGTGCTGATAAATTCAGCACAGCAATTCCCACTGAGTATGCTGACTGCAAAGCCTGGGAAAGGCAGGTCTAAACCTGCTCCATTAACACACACACACACACATATACACAAAGGTGTGAGCATGACAGAAAATGCTAGATTGGCATGAGTGTATGTGTGAGTGTGAGTGCGTGTGTGTGTGTGTGCGCGCGAGTGTATCAGGTGGGAGATTCCACGATGTTAAAGGATAGATGCAGAGGTCACAACAGTCTCATGACTTCAGTGTGAATGTAGTGTGAGACTGTGTTTAGTCAATGGTCAAGATCCTGACTCATGGATCTCACAGAAAAATCTATATTATGTTGTTTTCTCTAGACTGTGACACACCTCTGAATTTAATAATGGGATTTTTTGAAGAGCTAATTCTTGTTTGGCTCAAATTCACACTCAGCCCTGCTGAAAAAAAAAAACAATAGAAACCACCATAGAAATTAATGGTTTTAATGGTTATAATGGGAATTGTAGTGGTTTTAATGGAAACTGTAATGGTCCCTGTGGGTCTCTACTGGTAATTTGTTGCCTATTGGTGGCATGTTATGTATAGTGGATACCATCCATTAAGGATCAGTAATGGTAATGGTTTTAATGGTTAGCTGATGGTTTGTAATGGTATTTGTAGTGGAAACAATTAGAAGTTCTGTGATGGTTTCTATTGTTTGTTTTATTTTAGCGAGTACTTCTGCAAAGCAAAACAAAATAAGGAAAAGTAAAAAAATATAAAAAATAAAAATAAAGCTTAATGGTGGATCCTTGCGTATGAGCTAAAATGATACTTTCATTTGATACAAAATTATAAGAAAATAATAGTGTGGTACCTAAACATTTTTAACCCCAGGGTCTGTATGCGAAGCTAACTAACTAGCTAACTTAACCATCGTTAATGTTAAGTATGTTGTTATGGTATATTTGGACAGGCTTGACTAAATAAATCAGGATAAATATGATAAAACAGAGTATCTGGTCCTGAAAATACACTTACCCGTGACAAAAGAAAGGGGATAACTAGTCTGGTAGCTGTTCGCAATGCCAGGAGGACATCAGGTTGCTTCCAATATGCATATTTATAGATTCTAACTTTTTAAATTCATGTCAAAGTATAGAGATGTTCTCAGGCATTTCAAACAACCACTTTATTATTCTACATTTTCAAGAGTTTAAAATGGCATGATATGTCACACTAGAACTAGGTATATGCATTCCTATGCTGTGACTATGCTATGTTTCTTTTGAATCTGACAGACGCTTAATAATAACCGCTCCAAGTGTGTGTTACAGCCCCACACCTCTTATGGAAAGAATTTGCTGATTCATGCTAAACTAAATCTGAAAGATACAAGAAAGAGATGAAACTTGTTACATTAATGTGGTCAAAGGCCATTACATGAAAACAGCTGACCAATCTTGGTGATGTCATTCTGGACTTGAGGCCAAATAGATCAATACTGGTGAATGGGAGAAGCTTGCAGTGAATCATGTTGCTATATGAGAGGCTATAACCAAAGTGTGAAGCTGTTTGTGTATGTGTATGTGTGTGTGTATGTGTGTGTGTGTGGGGGGGGGGGGGGGGGGTCCTTAGGAAATATTATGTGCAATTCTTGTGCTTTATTATGTGCAATTCTTGTGCCAGAGGTTAAAACCGCAGCTGTCCTTTTCCATTTCTTGCTCATGGTTTGGCTGTTTGTCAGTGATCATCTGCTTATTTCTTGACATCTGCATTTTCCACCTCTCTGTACTACTATCAGAATTGCCTCTCCTTTTACACATGCTCTCTCTCTCTCTTTCTCACACACACACACATACACACAAACACACACACACACACACACACACACATACAAACTTGCTTTGCTTTCCTAACCAAATGCAACTATCGCCTGAACAACATAGCGGTCCATTACATAAATTTTCCTCCATAAATTACTGCAGTGTTTGTCCTGCCTCATTGTGTACAGAAGGACCACGTGTCAAAGCAAACTCGCACGTGTTGTGGAGTGAGTTTGCCTATCATCACACTTGCTCAGATTGCCCTCTTCCTTGTTCCTTTCTTCTCCTCCATTATCTTTATATCACCCAATTCATCCTATCACTTTTTCCCCCTCTTCTCTCGGTGTCCGTTCCTGCCACCTGGCCCATTATACTACAATACTTTTTTACATACTACTTAATACAGGAGTATGCAGTCATGTCATGGTGATTATGGTAGCATGTGGCTTTGTATATAACAATAAAAATGATACAGTATACTATTAAGTATGGTAATATGCAATTTTGGACAGAGTTATAGTGATTATACAGTATACTATTTAAAACAGTAATATACAATTTTGGGCATAGGCTCAGTGACCCTACAGTACACTATTTAGCCCAGTAGTATGTAGACTTAAACACAAACACAGTGATGATACTGAATTTACTATTTAGATTATAATGCATACTATTTAGTACAGTAGTATGTGGCTATATACATAGACGTATTATTTAGTAGAGAAGTATGAGGGTAGCATGCATGTAAAATGTAGTGACCATACAGTTCAGCTTACTATTTAGTATGTTTGTATCATACAACTTTGTTTCCAACATAAAAACAGTCACTATGTAGTTCCCTCTCTGTATATATGTATGGTAGTATATGGTATTGTATAACACGGTTAGAGATACATAGTATACTGTTTAGTATAGTACAGTGCTGTATCGTGTCCATATAGTATAGGCTACTATTTAGCACAAGCAGTATGCTGTCTTTAGCACCTACAGTGCCCTCCACTAATATCGGCACCCTTGGTAAATATGAGCAAAGACAGCTGTGAAAAATTGTCTTTATGGTTTAACCTTTTGATCTTTTGTTTAAAAAAACAACACAAAAATTATCTGCTCTCATGGATACCAAACAATTGCAAACACAACACAGGTTTATCCAAAAAATATCTTTGTTAAATATAGGTGTGCAACAATTATTGGCACCCCTATCAATTCATATGAGAAAAATATATTTGAAATATATTCCCATTGATATTTTACTTTTTTTGTACACCTGGATGACTAGGAACAGGACATTTTTCAACCATGACTTCCTGTTTCACAGGGGTATAAGTATGTAACACACACATAGGCCAAATTGCCATAGTCATTCATAACAATGGGTAAGACCAAGGAATATAACTGTGATGTGTGGCAAAAGGTTGTTGAGCTTCACTAAATGGGAAGTGGCTATAAGGAAATAGCAAAAGCATTGAAAATGCCCATTTCCACCATCAGGGCAATAATTAAGAAGTTCCAGTCACCTGGAAATGTTATAAATCAAACTGGAATTCGACGTGTGTCTATATTGTCTTAATGCACTGTGAAGTGGATGGTTTGAGTGGCCAAAAAATCTAAGGTTCACGGCTGGAGAATTGCAGAAGTTAGTTGTGTCTTGGGGTCACAAAGTCTCCAAAACTACAATCCGGAGTCACCTATATCACCACAAGTTGTTTGGAAGGATTTCAAGAAAAAAGCCTGTACTCTCATCCAAAAACAAACTCAAGGGTCTTCAGTTTGTCAGACACTACTGGAATTTCAAATGAGATCGGGTGCTATGGTCAGATGAAACCAAACTAGAGCTTTTTGGCAATAAACACCAGAGGTGGTTTTGGCGCACACAGAGAGGTAGCCATATGGGAAAGTACCTCATGCCCACGGTTAAATATGGTGGTGGCTCTTTAATGTTTTTGGGGCTGTTTTTCTGCCAGAGGACCTGGACATTTTGCTAGGATACATGGCATCCTGGACTCTATCACATCTTGAGATATTAAACAAAAACCTGATTGTCTCTGCCAGAAAGCTTAAAATGGGCCATGGTTGGATATTCCAGTAGGACAATGATCCAAAACATACATCAAAATCAACACAAAAATGGTTTTCTAACCATAAAATCAAGATCCTGCCATGGCCAGCCCAGTCCCCTGACTTGAAACCCATAGAAAACCTGTGGGGTGAACTGAAGACGAGAGTCCACCAGCGTGGACCTCAAAATGTGAAGGATCTAGAGAGATTATATATGGAAGAATGGTCTCAGATCCCTTGCCATGTATTCTCCAACATAATCAAGCAATATAGGAGAAGAGTCAGAGCTGTTATCTTGGCAAAGGGAGGTAGCACTAAAAGGGTGCCAATAACTGTGGCACACATTTATTTAACAAAGATTTTTTTTAATAAACTTGTGTTGTGTTTGCAATTGTTTGATATCCATGAATATTTTTGTGATTTTTTTTAACAAAAGAAAATAGTGCCCATATAGTACACCTACTATTTAGTACAATAGTAAGCCATATTGTATATAAAAATAGTTCCCATACAGTACACCTAATATTTAGTACAGTAGTATGCCGTATTGTGTGTAAAAATAGTGCCCATACAGTACAGACTACTATTTAGTACAGTAGTATGCCGTATTGTGTGTAAAAATAGTGCCCATACAGTACAGACTACTATTTAGTACAGTAGTATGCTGTAATCTGTGACTATGCCACGCTGCCCCTTTAAAAGCGAACGCTACAGTTAGTTTGTTATTAATATGTTTACAAGCTGATACCAGAGTCCCAGTGCATTGTGTGTTATTGTGTTTAAAGCTGGGGAAGTTTCATTCAGAGAGTAGCCACTTTGTAAAGAAACTCCAGCGGGAGACTTTAGGAAGAAGTGTGAGGTTTCCGTGCCGGTGATGTGTGTGGGGGGGAAGGGCGGGGAAGCAGAAGGGGGGGGGGGTTGTCGGACGGCCAGGACAGTGAGGAGAGATGGACTGAGTGAGTGAGGGAAGAAGGGAGGGAGGTAAGGGAAAGGGAGTGGGTTATGAGCCACATGCAGAGTTCTTTTGTTCTAATGATCAGGAGATGATCTGTCTCTCTAAGCCTGTTCAGGGCCTCTGATCTGATTGAACTCAGTTAAATCCCTCTCCCCCTTGTCAGGAAGTCACAAACCAGTGTACATGAATGACCTTGCAAACTTGCATTTGCTTCACTTCACTGAGTGTCAGAGAGTCCGAAACGCAAAAAAAAAAAAATGACCCATAGTCTGAGAAGCAGTCGTCTGCTGACAGCAGTTTCCCAAATATGACATTTAAAAAAAAAAACCCAGTGTGAACGGTCTGACTGCAGTCTCTACACTCTCCATGTAGGAATAAATAAAGTGTTTTAACAAAAACTAATATGATCTTTAGAGCTCCTAAACGACTTTAAAACCCTCTTCCAGGAATAGAATGTGGGTCAGAGACACACCGCTTGCTTAAACACACACACGGGTCGCGCGCGCAGGCAGGGAGCTACAGTGTATCTCTGGGCTTGTGAATGAGGTATAGATTGAGGTATAGATTGGACTTGATTAGCACAAACTCAGCCCAGCTAAACTACACGAGCGTTAGATTCCCTGAGATAAATCCATATTTAGACTACACACATCACAACTTGAGCATCTCCACTAGCATGGCAGGCGGATCTATAGATTAGTAATGAATCGCGTGGATCGGACTCGATCACTCACCTCGCAGTCGTATAAATCTGTGAGTTGGTCGATGATCCACTCCTCCAAGTTCAGTCTCTTCCTCAGCTCTTTCCGGTCGTATTTGACCGTAACTCTGCCTTGTTTCCGGGCCGGGGTCTCGGTCTGTTCGGTACCGGGGGGAGTTTGGAAGTAGACCCGGGGCTGAGGGCTCGACTCCGGGGTTGTTACCGCTGCCATAGTCCGATCGCGTTTACAAAGAGCAGCGGGAGGAAACTCTGCTCTGGGCTTTTCCTCGCCGTGTTGATCAGTTCAGTGGGACTGAAAAACGCCACGTGAAGACGAAAATGTGTCTGCGTCCGTCTCAGTAAACACACACACACACACACACACAGCTGAAACCCCGCTCCTGAGTGAGGAGCTAGATCGGATTATGAATAACTGAAGCTCGTTAACTCTAGATGAAGTAGAGTGAAGTTCAACACGTGTCCTTTTGGGAGCTGAGAAGAACACACACACTCACACACTCTCTCTCTCTCTCTCTCTCTCTCTCTCTCTCTGCTCCTTTTCTTCATGCAAAACTGGTGCAAATCCTGTGCGTGGACTTTGTAAATCGACTTGCTCTTCTCCTTAACGTTATTCAAATCAACATAAAGTGAAAACAAACAGTCCTCTATTCCTCCTCTTTTCTTCTCCCCGGTCGTTTTGTCCTTCCTTTTCCCCTCCTCTCTCTCCCCGCTCTCTTCCTCTTCTGGCTGCTGCTGTAGATCACTGTGCGTAACCCCCTCTACACACACACACACACACACACACACACACGTGTTTGTCTTACTATCCTTCCACTGACACAGTTATTAATGCAGCTAATTAATGCAATGTTACACCTTAATCTGACCTCTTTAACATTGACATTAACATCAGAAACCAAAAGGAAACCTTTCAATCATTTAAATAAAAGCTACAGGTTAAATCAAACAAATAAAAATGTCCCCAAAGGACAAAACGGTCAGATATTTCTACCCTTGTGGGGACATTTTATATCCCCACCAGGATGTAAAGTACAAAGTGCTTACAAAGTGCTTCAAAGAAGACATATATATATATATATATATATATATATATATATATATATATATATATATATATATATATATATATATATATATATATATATATATGTTTGTGTGTTTGTATTCATGTGTGTGTGTGTATAATATACACACCTGCATATGATAGTATGTATATATATATATATATATATATATATATATATATATATATATATATATATATATATATATATATATATATATATATAATAATAATAATAAAATAATATCAGTAGTAAGATATGAAATTTAATGAAAGACAATAAGCAAATAAAATAGAATTAAAACAATACAAATAAAAATTGCACGTTAAAACATACACACACACACACACACACACACACACACACACACACACACACACATTGTTTTGGGTTTTTTTCAGGTATTCTTCACAAAATTGTGCCATAGTGAAGGAAATTAAGTTTGTTTTTGGAGTTATCATTTTGCAAAAGGTTTCCTAAAAGCACCTACCAGTGGCCCAGTGATCAAACCAAAAAGCACCGTAAAGATAACTGTAACTAAATAATGTTACCATACACCCATCACCTAACAACTGAGACCCTAACCTGAAATCCTGAAGTAAATAAAAACACTTAAAGGAAATCCTTCCACATTTTTATTTTTTAAATGAAGAATGTGCTCTCTCTCTCTCTCTCTCTCTCTCTCTCTCTCTCTCTCTCTCTCTCTCTCTCTCTCTCTCTCTCACCCTAATGAGAATAAGTTCAGCCAACAGCTCCCACTAACAAATTCAAACACAAGCAGGCTTGTCATTACAAGTGAAGAAACCCACAAACATGCTAATTCTAAATGACAGGCTTACACTTTGCAGATATAACAAGTTATTCTGGGTAACCTATTATAGACAAAAGAGTCACCTATTTACTTTTAGAATTTTTGTCTTTAAAAAACAAAACAATCTGAAAGCATGAGATAAATCAAGGGTGTACAAATGAATCTCAGTGGGAGTTGAATAAAATAAATAGAAATATAAGGATATGCTCCATGCTGTATATTTCACCTTACTCATGTGTGAACATATAGAGCCATGGCCTACAGACTAACTACAAATAAAGTCTATCTGATTGCCCAGTAGCTTTAAACAATAACGATTTACACATTTATTTCATTTCAGCCTGTTAGTATAGTACAGAAACTGAGCCTAAGCCAGATAAAGACATACACAAACACGACCCACAATTAGCCAGCTCATGAAACTTGTGAAACACAAGTTAATTTCATAATGGCTGACTAACTTAAATTTAAAATGTCCTGTGGGCTGATTCACACACACACACTCACTCACACACTCACACCCACTCACACAACTGACTTGTTATACTGGTTTGTGGAAGGACATGGCTTTAAGAAAAACAGCAGGGCACATAGAATAACGTTGAACATAAACCACAGCATTTCAGCATGCTACTGTAAAATGTGTTGAAGCGAAATGGCAGCGCTCCAAGGGTCTGGCGGTTTATTAGACTCGACCTGGCATAACGTAACTTTAAGTAGTTTCAGACTCACGTGAAAGCTGCCTGTCCTTAATGAACCCTCGCAACTGCTTTTCACAAGCCAGTGGGGTTTGATTATATAAATTATTCAATACCGTGTCTGGATCTTACAGTCTAATAAACCCAGACAGACATGCCTTAACACACTTTTAATTTTTGTCTCTTATTAGGTTAGCAGATCAGTGCACATCTTTAACCCATTTGCTTTTAATAGCTCTGAGTAGTAGGTTTTTAATCAGAATTGTACCTCTGTAGGGGGGCATGGTGGCTTAATGGTTAGTACATTTGCCTTTGGGGCTAGGGGTTTCATTCACACCTCTTCCCTCTTCAGAGTTTGCATGTTCTCCCCATGCTTCTGGGGTTTCCTCTGGGTACTCCAATTTCCTCCCCCAAAGACATGCGTTGTCGGCTGATACGCATCTCTAAATTGTCGGTAGTGTGTGGATGTGTAATGAAGTAGCCATCAGCATTTCTAAGTACAGAATGTTTTATCAGCATTTAATATTTCAGAGTAATGCTGCATTGCTGACTGACATCCTCCTCCCATCAAAGGCTGCATTGTAATATAATATCAAGTAAGCAGTGTGTATGTGTGGGGGCATTTTTTTCATGCCTCTCTGGTTTCCTAGAGCCTCAAGCAGCACTACAGGGTCTTAAACAGCGTGTGTCAGGAATTTGTGTGTAGGCAGTGCAGGATTTTCCTCACACAGCACTGGTTGAAGGTGTTTGAATGCATTTGTCAGCATGTTTCAAATTGTTTCAAAATCACCATATGCCACCTTAAGTAAGCAAAATGCACTAAAGTACACAGTTTAGGACACGTATTATAGTTTCAGAAGACAAGGACACGAGTTCAGCTACAACCTGTGCTTCATCTTGTCTTAGGCATTCACCTGTCCTACTGCTAAATGTCACAGTTCAACTGCAGTCCAAAATGGCTGTATTACAAAGCTGAAATGTAAGCCAAACTCCTTTTGGTGTGCCAGCAAATACCGTATTTGCCAAGGAGCTTAGAGCAGCTTCTGGATAACCTTAGATTACTTAGCAAAGTTCTGCTTGATCCAAGATAGTGATATGGGATCAATTCTTATTTAGTAAGAGCAAAAAGTATGGGTCAAACCATACTACAAACCAATTTGACCAAGTTTCCATGGTATTGTATAATCATATATGAGCTTTCTCGATTCAGGTGTGTGATATGACATTAGACATAGAGGCTTATATGAAAGTGGATATTGTATTAATGTTGCCACCTGGCTGAAAGCATCATTGATGTCACTGTGTACCAGTAAAGCACACATCATTTACATATTTGCAATAAGAATATTATTGAAATGGCGCTCACAAAATGGTACACAAAGTACAGATAATAAAGTGACAAAACATTTCCATGTGCACACCTTGAGATATGTTATACAGTATGGTCTTAAAGGTGCAGTTTGTATTTATATATATATATATATATATATATATATATATATATATATATATATATATATATATATATATATATATATAATAATCTATATTATTATAATATAATAATCTATATCTATAATAATCTATAATGTTATTTATTTTATTTTATTTTTTAAGGGATTCGCGATATTAGCACGTAATAGATTTGGCTGGATTTCTTCATTTCAGGCTTCCATTTATTTTCCCTGGATATTAGCTCTACTCCCAGCTGAAATGTTTTCCTTAAAAGGGACTATGCAAGGCATGCATAGTTTTAACATGAGATGGTGGGGCTGCAAGTGGTTTCAACAGAAATGGTGGTTTGGAGGAAGGAGAAAATGTATTTTTTATTTATTTTTTTAAATGTACTTGCAATTCCCCACACACGCAGCAGAGGGCTCTAAACTGACAAACTGCTCCTCTAAAGCAGGATAGCCTACTTTTTTCTAAGAAGAAGCATACAAGTTAAAAACTCAGAGGAAACCATTCTTAATGACTAATATCTTATGCCAAACACTGCTATATTGAAAACACACTGTTCCGTCATTAGGTGTTATTATAACCGGAATTCTCCATAATGTTCCACCACTAATACACAGTAATTACAAGCTGCGGCTTTGAAAGGGATTTTACAGGAAGACGTTGGACCATGTTTGGTCCACTACTATATACAGTTGATCTTATGATGAGTATACAATTTACAGAAGGGGAGAGAGATATAGAGAGGAGAGAGGAAGTGTTTGTTATTTTGATGTGTATAGGATTAGCATGATTACTTTGATTTGACTGGAGCTGGAGAGAATTAAAGGGGCTGAAAAGAGTTCGAGATCAGAAACCAGGACTGAGCAGCACCACAGAATGACTAGGAGTGTGTGTGTGTGTGTGTGTGTGTGTGTGTGTGTGTGTGTGTGTGTGTGTGTGCGCGTGCATGTGTGAAAGAGAGATTTACATCTGTTTATCTGCTTTTAACTTTAATTATAGTCGCTGCTGAGGAGTGAAATCAGCTAATATGATTTAGTTCCAGCGTTGCCATGGGTTCCATCCAAGGCCAGGAGTGTACATACAGATCTCATGAAGGTCATACTTTTATTATGTAGGAAAGAGGTTTTACTTCTCTTCCTATCTTGATCTGAGATACTCGAACGCATGAAGAGGATTTGGAGCATATCATTCCCCACAGAGACCATTCTTCTGGCATTGTCAGCTGGAAAAGATGTATTCGCTGTCTTAACATGTTGTGGAGGAACCATGTGTTAGCCTTCACCCTCCCAAATTGGAAGCCATCATATGATAAGGGAGTTGCAAAATGGGTGGGAATCACCAAGAGCAAATAATATGGACAGGAAAATTCATTTCTAATTATGCATTTGAAAATCATCAAGGAAAAATATAGCACATCAGATCACTGTTCATTTCAGTATATCCAGCTGAAAAGAAGCCATAAAGTAAACAGGCAACATCAGAAAACCTCATACACACAGTCCCCATCTCTCCTTACAGCTATCACTTTCAACTGAGAAACGAAGAACCACAGAGAACCAACACTCTCACATCGACTGCCAGAACATATGCAACATGACCTTCAATTCAAAACACCAAGAATTATAATAAAAATCCTTCATAGAACCAGCATTACAACTTACAAACTGCACCACATGGGATTCCACACTACCAAGACTTAATAGATGTTTGTTTCCATGCTTTCTGGTTTTGTCACTGCATCCAGAATTTATGCGATCCTCAATCTTAGTGTCTCCATAAGCATCATCTTATATTGTGACATCTCCACATTACTCAACACTCAAACATCTTCATTTTAGTTTTTAATATTTGTCTCCGAAGATAAGTAAAAAAAATAAATAAATAAATAAAAAGTTGAAGAAAATTTTTTGAAAAAAAACCTTATCATAAAATCTCAACATACAATCCTTGCCTTTCAGGCTTGACTTGTTGTACTTCTTTAAATGTATGGTGCATGGTGTGTTTTTTCCCCTCCCTTTTAACATACAAAGACAAATATTAGGAGGTTATCATGTTTGCCTCATGCCTCCAGGGTTGGGGTTCGTTTCCCATCTCCGCCCTGTGTGCACAGAGTTAGCATATTCTCCCTGTGCTTCGGGGGTTTCCTCCGCTTTCCTCCGTCAGTCCAAAGACATGCATTGTAGTGCGATTGTGCCCTCTGATGGACTGGCACCCCGTCCAGGGTGTCCCCCACCTTGTGCCCCAAGTGCCGCCACCTTGTTCCCTGGGTTCCCATTACCTGTGGGATTTTATCAGACCAGTCACACAGACAGCTGACAGTTTGCACAATTGAAGAATTTCTGCAGGGCGAGAAGGTAATTTGCATGCATTGCATCCTTACCAGGGCCTTGACCTTAATGCAGTTCATCACTGTAACTAACCCGAGTGGACAGGAGTTTGTTCCTGTAATGCTCTATAGAGATGAATCCTGATTTCAGTCGTTATCGGCTGATGGCAGACAGCGTGCATGGCACCATATGAGTGAACATTTTGCGGATGTCAGTGGTGTGAACAGAGTGGCCCATGACAGTGGTGGGGTTTGGGTAAAGGCAGGCAAATCCCAAGTGCATTTCATCAGTGAAATATGATTGCACAGAGATACCAAAGTGAGATCCTGCGGTGCATTATCATATAATTTATGCACCACCATGACCTCATTGTTCAGCATGCCAATGTATGATTCCCTGTTGCAAGGATCTGTGCACATTTCATGGCAGCTCAAAATGTCCCAGTTCTTCAGAGTCCTGCATACTCATCAGATATCTTTGGAACGCTCTGGACTGGTGTACACAATCCTGCGTTTTCTAGCTTCCACCAATACCTGAGTGGGACAAAATTCCCCAGGCTAGTATAAACAAAATGATGAACACTGTATGAAGAAGATGGGTTTTGCTGCTACAGGCAAATGGTGGTCAAAAACCTAATGAATCAATACCATTGTCAGATTTATATATATATATATATATATATATATATATATATATATATATATATATATATATATATATATTGCATAGAGCAGTTTATATAATTTATATAGTTTATGTATAAATTCCACCCAAAAATATGCTTTATACTAAATTACATGCCAAAATACATATCATCAAGGTGATGTAGCTTGTTCTGTTTTCCTTTTTAGGTGGTATCCTTTTTTTTAAATATTAAAACATGTTATTAAACTGTAATTAATGTAACTAAATCGACTCAAGCAGTTGATAGCATAGCAAAAGACACTGTCCTAATTACTGTTACACCCTCTCATTTAGGTTTCAGGCAGGAGGTAGGAGTGGGAAGTCAGCAGTGTACGATCAGCACTTCCCCAGTCCTTTCGCTGTGTGTGTTGAGTCACTAGGTGGAGACAGTGTATTCTCTGATTTTGGACAAGGCCTGCAGATAAAGTGTTGAGAATCCTGAGGCTTCAACAATGAGGCTTTTGAAGCTTTTTAGAGCTGCAGGCCAGCAAATTTCTGCTTTCTGCAGAGTAATGTGATCAACCTCACACTGCTGCTGGGACTTTGTTGTGAAAAAGGAAAATGGAGAGAAATGAGGATCGTGAGAGGGTGTAAGAATGTTCAGATTTTGAATAGTGCTGGTTCTTATTATTAACTTTTTCCTTTTTCAGATAACACTGGTAAATAATAATAAATAAATAGGAGCTGGTAAATACACTTTGTTTGTGTGTGTGTATGTGTGTCTTTCCAAGTCTGCCTTAAGGTTCCTCTGTGCTCTAACACAATGTGTCTCTGTAAGTCTTTGGCATACAGTCAGAAACGGTGTGATTAGAGTAATGGGGAATGTAGACACAGAGAGAGAGAGAACCCTTAAATTATCTATACTCACCTCTCCTTTCACTCGTCATTATTCCTACTGCTTGTCTTTTATATACACTATGTCTCTGTATCTACGTTCTCCATGTCCAAAGTTTTGATTCTATAAAACAAGGACAACATGACACAATGGGAACACAAGCATAGTGTCTAACTCTCTGAAATATGATCCAGGGCAGCCCGTTCCCTCACTGGTCAGCACCTGCATGAATAAATGCAGACATTTAGCTGGGAAGGGAACACCTGTTGTGGAAATATGGAGAAAAGTGGCCGGCGTTCACAGGTGCTGACGAGCACAAAGACAAACTCAAACGTCATGATGAAATGTCTGCAAAATCACCTGTTTTTCAGGCCTATGAGCTAAAAGTATGCTCTAAAAAAGATCAAGAATTTCAGGTGGACATTTTGTTAAATAATGTAAATTTCCATATAAACAGTTTGACAGACCCATTATGCTTTGCTTTGTTCTGCCATACCCAGTCAATTGTCTAGATGTGCATGTGTGAGTGTGTGTGTGTGTGTGTGAGTGAGACTAAAGGCCTGTACATCATCTACATCACTTCATCTGATTACAGCCTGCAGTTGTTTATTAGGAGAGTTTGATTCTGAGTTAAACAGAATACATGGCCATGTTTATGTTCAAAGTCTAAGGACACAGTCTGAATTTAGTATATAAAATACACAGTATTTAAAACTGCTCTCCAGTTTCTTCCTAGTACGCTAAATAAGTCTGTGCAATACATTAAAATGTTAAGAACGTAGAAGAACCTGATAATGCAAACCTTTATGCCGCCATCCACCTCATTAGACCATCATCTTAAATGCGACACCTGTCCATCACAGCATCAAACACACTCCTTCACACCTAGGGGTAATTTAGAATAGCCAACCAACCTACTACAGTGTGCTGGGAGGTGGGAGGAAACAGGAGGAAACCAACACACAGAAACGCAGAGCTCAGGATAGAACGCTGGAGCTGTAAGGCAGAAACCCAGTCATGGTGCTGACCATCACTTCATCTGATCAACACATTTTAAGACTACACATTTCTGAGTTCAATATCTCAATGCATTTACAAATTTAGCTGATGCTTTTATCCAAAGCGTCTTACCATTGAGACAGGATACAACTGAGCAGCTGAGAGTTAAGTGTCTAAGACTTAGTCAAGGACTCAGCAGTGGCAGCTTGGTGGTGCTGGAAATTGATCTCAAATTATTCCAACTAGTAGCACCCCAAAAAAAACAACTAAACCACTACTTCCACTTGCGTAACAGCTTGAATAGCTGGGAAGGATTGATATTCTTATATCCTGTATATCCTAATATATTCTCACTGGCCACTTTATTCAATTCAATTCAATTTTATTTGTATAGTGCTTTTAACAATGGACATTGTCTCAAAGCAGCTTTGCAGAAATATATAAACACAGGATACAGATTTTAAGTTTGTGAATTTATCCCTAATGAGCAAGTCGGTGGTGACGGTGGCGAGGAACAACTCCGTAAGATGATATGAGGAAGAAACCTTGAGAGGAACCAGACTCAGAAGGGAACCCATCCTCATCTGGGTAACAACGGATAGTGTGAAAGTAAAAGAAAGTCCATTATGGTTTTAATATGAAGTCTGTTTTGTTGAACTAGTCCACTGTTCACTAAAGGAGACCCGAGTGCAAAACTGCAAGTGGTAATTGCAGTCCCAAGGCCACAGCAGCAATCGTAGTCCCAGCAACCACAGTGAGAATGTCCATGTGGAATTGAGGTCCAAAACTATTTCATGGTACTTGAAGTACCATCATAAGCAATCTCCAGGCTGTAGCCTCCAGTTGATGAGGCTTTATGAGTGCGATTATCCACTCAGCCAATCATGGGACAGAGGCACAATGCATAAAATCATACAGATACACATCAAGTGCTTTAGTCAATGTTCATATCACACATTTGAATGGGGGAAGTGTGATCTGAGAGATTTTGATCATGGCACGGTTGTTGGTGCCAGACAGGCTGGTTTGAGTATTTCAGAAACTGCTGATCTTCTGGGAATTACACCAGTAGTTATAGAGTTTACACAAAACATCCAGTGAGCAGCAGGTCTGCAGGCAGGAATGCCTTGTTGATGAAAGAGGTCAGAGAAGAATGAGCGGACCGGTTCAACGTGACAGGAAGGCTACATTAACTCAAATAATCACTTTGTAAAATTGTGGTGGGCAGAAAAGCCAGGGGCCGTTTCTGGTCCTTTTGGCGCCCTAGGCGAAATTCCTATTGGTGCCCCACAACCCCCACCCCCACGAGTAAGCATGCACTTTCCTGGCCCTCTATATCTCTATCTGTCTTCCTAACAGCAGCGCCCACTATCACCAGGGATACCAGATAATAGCATGCAATCATAAAGCGTTACCTGATTAAAGATTTAAAATAAAACTCTTCAGGGCTACAGGTTACAGGCCAGGTTACGCCTGTGGTACTATCTTTCTCGTGGGTGGATGAGTCAGATAAGGGCTTTGGGGTACTCACTGTCGTCCCCAAGCTGGTGGCACCCTAGGCAACCGCCTACGCCTAGAAACGACCCTGAGAAAAGCATCCCAGAACAAACAACAAACTGAACCATGAGGCAGATGGCCTACAACAGCAGAAGACTACATTAGGTTCCACTCCTTTCAGCCAAGAGCAGGATTCTGCGGCTACAGTGGACATAGGGTCACTTTTTCCACTTTTTCTGTCCAGTTTATATTCAAGATGGTGGCCTGCATGGCTCATGGGATTTTGCATGGACTTTTGTTTTCACCTAATTTCGTACAATGACAATACAGGTATTCAAGTATCAATAATTAATTTCACACTGTAACCAAATGAATATCCAACATGTTAAACCGTTCTGATTTCAAAGAAAGCTTTGTGTGGATGCTGACAGCCAACGAGACAGCTCACATAGAGAATATTTGCCATGTGTAATGTATAGTGTGTGTGTTTTTACAATTTAGCTGCCATAGCTGCTTAGTCAGCCGGCATGGAGATGTTTCATAACTGCTGTAGCTACTGAATTATACATTCATAATGGCTACTTAACCAGGTGTTTTTTTTGTTTGTTTGTTTGTTTTTTTTTGGCTTGGTTTGATTTCTCATATATTTTTAATAATAAATCATATTCTCTGATGTATTTTATTCAAGAAACAACTGATGATGATGGGCACAACACAGATCTAGCATATCATCTCAGGACACAAATCAGCTCAAATACCAAGGGGTATGTCAGTACTCCTCTGATTGGATCTTTATAAGATATTGGCCCATATCCAGAGCTCTGACTAGTATCATACCAGGAAAAAAGTGTGATAACTAGTTTCAATGACTGTTGATAGTTTAGGTTTAAGAATTTGGATGGCTTTTATGATTAGAGTTGATGCAAGTGAACTGATTTTACACTCCTTTTTTATTATTATTATTAAGTACATTTATAGCTTTTGGCAGGCACCTTTATCCAGAGCAACTTACATTTATCTCATTTTGAGTAGTTGAGGGTGAAGGACCTTGCTCAAGGGCCCAGCAGTGGCAGCTTAGCAGTGCTGGGACTCAAACTCATGACCTCCCAATCCGCAGGTTCACATCTTTAACCACTGAGACACCACTACCTCAACTGATACCAGTGAAGCGGAACAACTGGCAGTGTTCTTGTTTGGACCAATACAGAGCCACCGAGCCTGGGGACTTTATAGAGAGCAAAGCAAGGATTTGAAGTATTTCAGGAATTCTCTCAAGTCCCTTTCCCTCGTGAGAATCTAAGCCTTGTTTTATTTCAGCAATTTTCTAAAGACAGGGACAACATGCAATTACAGACCTATGGGGACTCTGTCCGGGGGGGTGGGGGTGTTTAGATATGTTTAAACCCGCTGTTTTACCCGTCAGTGCCCCGCCATGGACCCGCCTCTGCGAAAGAAGAGAAAAGGAAAGTAGCAATGACAAAAAAAAAAAAAAAAAAAAAAAAAAAAACTGTAAACGATAGGAGAACAAGACGAAGAAAGGAAGGGAAAAGAGAAAGAAAAAGCAGCACTCCCTCGTCTGTTCGCTTTTCTCACTCACTTCCTCACCTCCCCCTGTCTGTCTTGCTCTCTCCCTCTCCCTGTCCTTCACTCACTCACTCACTCTGTCTCTCCGTCGTTCACTTCACCAAGAAGAAGAAAAAAAAACCATGAAGGAAAAGGAAGGACACTTCTCCGGACGCGTCGGAGTCGAGTGAAAGTTTTTGTCGAAGGATAGAGGAAGCAGGAGGACGTGGACGGGAAGGAAAGACTCAATTCAAGTGCGATACGCGAATCGAGCGAGCATATGGAGTCATAAACTGTAACCGACTGGAACACATTGTAACGAGCTCGCGTGCTCGTTCATGTGTGACTCAGAGCTGAGCGACTTTCACACACTCGCTCCTCTTTCTTCTTCTTTTCTCCCGTCAAGTTCGCGCGGTCATCACTGGAGTCGGAAACTCGGGTCAGGTTCCCTCCCAGAAAAGTGTGTGTGTGTGTGTGTGTGCGCGCGCGGGGGGGAAAGAGTGTGACAGTAGTGTGGATCTGAGCGAGACGAGGACAGGCTGTTACAGCAGCCATGGCCGGGGCGAAACCGGGAGTGCACGCGCTCCAGCTCAAACCGGTCTCCGTGCACGAAATCCTCAAAACGGGAAGCAAGTTTATCAAATGGGACGAGGTAAGCGGAGAACATGTCTGTATCTGTATATGGGTGCTTAGTCTACCTCCTGGGGTCGGTGTAGTGCTCTATCTGAGGGCTTGTCATGACCCCTGGCTGTATGTTGGAGTAATTGGGGAGGTAATTGTCAGGGCTTGATTGACAGACGAGTACTAATGAGCTGAACGCTCTTCTGTTGTGTTGCCGAGCCAACACGCATTCCTGTCCAACTAGTTTCCCCCTAACATGCAGGTTTTTACTTCTCTACACTGTACACTACACAGGCACTTTTCTGTGTACAGTACGTGTCCCTCGCGCGACGTTTGTTTGTTTGTTTGTTTGTTTGTTTACTTGGGCATTTTGCGGAAGTAACGCTGACCCGACAAGTTACAGATCCTACAGTGAAACTACCGGTGTGTTTTTAAACAGGTTTTACTCTGAAATATTCTGAGGCAACATTCAGAAATTTCGAGTGTTAGTACTTTGATCCGAATGTGTCAGAAATCCGAGATTTTCACGGATTAAGTTGGGATTTAGAAGGAGGGGAAACCCTGCTTCTTTCAGAACTGCCAATTTGTGGGAAGTGTCTTAGAGTTGTTTCTAGTATCAACATTGACGTGTCATTAAAGCAAGTTTTTATTTTTTATTAAAAAATAAAAAGCCTATATAGTCCACCTGTGCTTCTGTGTTAAGGGTTTAGCTACAAGTCTGTGTAAAAGTCTTTCAGGACATTTATAACCTACGTTTTCAGAGCTTCTTGTCGGTTTTGCCAGTTTCTAGTGAAGATACATAATATAGTAAGACCTTTCAAGTAATAAAATGAAAAAAGTGTTTTAATTTCATGATAAAAATGCAAATACGCAGGACGGCATGGTGGTGCAGCCGGTATAGCAGCCACCTCACAGCTCTGCGGTGCTGGGTTCGATCCTGACCCCAGGTTTATCTCTGTATGGAGTTTCAGATGATCTTTTTGTGTCTGGAATTCTCCCGGTTCTTTCCACCTCGCAAAAATGTGTCGGTAGATCAGTGGTCACCAACCGTCTTCCCTGACATCTACCTTCCTGCAGGTTTCATGTTCATCAAAATCTAACACACCTGATTTTAGCTGATCAAGAAGTTCTTAAGGTCAATGATTAGATGTAGATGGTCAGGTGGGTACCATTATGGATGGAGTTAAAGTCTTCAGGAAGATAGATCTCCAGGAACACTGCCATAGATAAATGGCGCGCTTTTATCCAAAGTGCTTTACACTGCATCTCAGTCACCCATTCACACACACACACACCAGTGGTAGCAGAGCTGCCATGCAAGGCGCTAATTTGCCATCAGGAGCAACTTGGGGTTCAGTGTCTTGCCCAAGGACACTTCGGCATGTGGAATCACGTGGGCCGGGAATCAAACCGCCAACCCTGCGATTAGTGCACAACCCGCTCTACCACCTGAGCCATAGCCGCCCGGATGGATTGTGTGAATGTACTGTATGTGCATGGTGCCCTGAGATGGACTAATGGCCTTATCGGGGTGTATTTCTGCCTCACATCTAGCGTTCCTGGGATATGGTCCAGATCTAGGCCTACTTCCATCCTGATCAGGACAAAGCGGTTACTGAAGATGAATGAATGAATTAATATCTGTGTTAAATGAAGGAATAGATTTGACGATTTTTCTATAAGCAAGTTTGAAACTGTTGCGTCATAATTTTCATTATCACCACAATGTCATTCTGTGATTTATACAATCCTGTCTGATTATAGTACCTGAGCTCAACCCCACTTACTCTTCAGTTTACTCTGGAAAGGCTTCAAGAGTCTGTATGATGTTTTCAAAAATATCATCAGTATCATTATTAGATCTCTTCCTCCTAATTTCTGCTCCTCTTGCACCAAGTGTATACACATGGAAGAATGTGTGTGTGTTCCATATAGAGAAGTTTTAGTTCTATTGTTCAGAAGGTTTCCAGGTGATAAAACTCAGTGTTGAGCTCTTTTTTCCTCTTAAAGTGTTGTAACTGCTGCCAGTCAGAGATCTGGCAGTTGACATGAAGGAAGCCTGTATTAGGACAGGATTGTGTAAGAAGTTGTTGAACTGCAGAGTTTGTACATCTCACCAGACCAGTGTCTCATTAATAATTAACTGTACAAACCATGATTGTACAGAAGTTGCTCGCCTTAATGTATTTGTACAGTCTGTAACGATGATCGGTTTTCTTAGCAGACGTACTTGAGTGTGTGTGTGTTAGACCGATAGAATGTTTTTATTGGACATTCTATCTATTCTGTCTACTCTACTGGTGCATTATGTAATGGTAACAGATCCATGATTCCATATTTCGCTGTTATTTCGTTGGTATTTAACTGCCTGTGCTAATTTTGGCTACCATTGTGGCCAGGGTACGAAGGGTAGTGTACTGATGTCACCAACCACACCCTCAATATAACTCGCAGGTTAAGTTTAAAGGGACTAGATAGTTCTGTGTTTGGATTAGTCATCATACTGCACCACTTGGTAAACAATTGGTATTAGTGTGTGTGAGTGAGCGAGTGAGTGAGCAAGTAAACCTTACTATGTACAATCTAGTATAATGTTTGCTCATCCGTATATCACTTGTGTGTGTATTAGCAGTTGATTTATTGCAGGTATATAAAGCTTCTCTCATTTGATTACTGCCCAAGGAAGAACTTAATTGCAATACACACATACATACTGAGGCTCGGTACTACACAGTGGATTGTGGAAAGCATGTGCATGGACTAAAGACGCTTACCTTTGGGGCTAACCTATAGAATGGCATTACAAGTTGTTGTTGTTTTTTTTTTTGTTTTGTTTTGTTTTGTCTTTTTAAGTGTTTTTTCATCGCACCGCACAGTGCACCAGATGGTTACTAATCCGAACATATCCAAATCTATCTTTCTAATTACATGACATTCGCAATGAAAATAGGTGGAGTTCTCTGGAGGTTGTAAGGTGGTGACATAATGTCCCTTTTATTCCGCATTCAAGTTTGATGTGAAGCGAGAAAGGCAGTGAGACTTTTCCACTGCGAAGGCACTAATATCGAAGGCAATTCTAGCTAGCTCGGCTACATTCCCAAGCACATACTATTGTTCGAAATGGTTGCTGTATGAATTAAATGGTGCACTATATGAAGCAACAAATGTGGCATGGTATTTTTACATACTATTTAGTATGGTATGGTATAATGCTGGGGCCGGTACTGGGGTGCAAATGGTAACGTTGGCGCTCTACAGCTCAAGGGTCCCTGGTCCCATCCTAAGCTTGAGGTGCTGTCTGTGCAGAATTTCTCGTGTGTCTGAGTGGGTTTCTTCAGAGTTCTCCATTCTCCTCCCACCTGCCAAAGACATACCGGTAGGTGAATTGGCTACTAGGTGTCAATGAGTGTGTGAATGTGTGTGTCTGTGTGTGCATGATGTCCCATCCAAGGTGTATTCTACTTCATGCCCAGTGTTCCACCATGATCCATTATTTGTACCACTTATCCTACAGAGGGTGCTGGGGAGCCTGGACTCTATCCCAGAGAACTCGGGACACAAGGTTTGGGACACCCTGGACGGAGTGCCAACCCATCACAGGGCACAATCACAGACACATTCGTACACTACGGACAATTTGGAAATGCCAATCAGTGTACAAACGCGTGTCTTTGGACTGGGGAGGAAACCAGAGTACTCAGAGGAAACCCCTGAAACATGGGGAGAATATGGGAACTCCGCGCACACCGGACGCAGGTGGGATTTGTACTCCTAACCCTGGAGGTGCGTGGCAAAGATGCAAACCATTAAGTCACTGTGCCCCCCACCATGACCCTAAATAGGATAAAGCAGTTTCTGAATATGAATAAATGAATGATTGATGTGATTTGGAACATAACCCTAGTGTTTTTTTTTTTCTTCGTCTCTAAAATGGCATGAGCGATGATTCAGTGTCAACGGTGTTTGACAAATCAATGCACTTCACCATTTCTATCCCCACCCTCATTTCCCTAATCAGTACTTTTGCCACCTGGCAAGAAAATTCAGCATAGGTACTTTGTTATAGCACAGCTCACACACGCACTAAATTCAGCACCATTTTTAAAATAGGTACAGCTTTGATATGTTTAATGGGAATTTGTGTATCCATTAGAGGCTGCAGAATGACTTTTAAACACAACACACACTCGTTACACCTTACATCCAGCTGTTGGAACATTTAATGGAGAGGACAGATGCAAGCTAATGGATTCACAAGCTAATGGGTACACGTCTCGAATTACCCTTTTAATGGTGAATATTCGGGTGTAATGGCCATGTGGTCAAATAAAATTTTCATATCACAGTAATTGCCTAATTTTCCATTATAGGATACAATATCATCAAGATGCTGTTTAAAAAAAAAAAAAAACCTGACTACTTGTGTCTGTTTTGAATTGTGAGGATGCTGGGTATCAGCATAAATCATCTTCACTGTACGTGGCAGTTTTTCACAGTTGAATCTCTGGAGAAGATTTAGATAAACACAGGACTATAAGGTTAGGTGAGAAGAACAGAAGACAGGACAGTGTTGGCTACAAAACAAGGAGTTGAAGAATTTAACTCTTTTAACCTTTTGCATGGTTGATTCAAGTGGGTGTTATGATAAAAAAAAAAAAAAAAAAGTCTTAACACGTATCTAAATTAGCATTTTTCCCAATTACAACCAAAACTTTCTCAGTACTTGCATCTAATTCAGGAAATAATTATATGTGAGCTCAGTTTCGGATCTCACTCAATGCATCTAAAGCCACCGAGCCCATCACACCTGACATGCAAATTGTTAGTGTTATATAATAATACTCATAAACTTAGCCTTGCATGCTAATCTAGCCAGCTAGCTAGCATAGTAAAGTTGAGCAAAACTGAAGTTGTTAAGCTTTATCTTGACAATCACTGACAATATGATCATGGAAATTTGAGGTATGCATGCATCAGGACTGGGGCCTCAGGGGACCGTATTGAAAAGTCAGCAAGTTGATCAGCACGTATTAACTCGGGCAGTCAGATATAAAGTTCACAAAGCAAAGAGATAACATGTTTCCAATAGTGATCCGTAAAACTCCATTAAATGTCTTGTTTTATACAAACACAATACTTCCATACTTCCAAAATACAGGTCATAATGCTGTGATTTAAAAAAAAAAAATTATGGCCATTCCCCTGCATCAGCACCTCGATCAGCAGAAATCCAGCAGTGTAAAAAAGCCGCTCTGATTCTTTTGTTCATTAGTTTAAATTACTTATTTGTAGAGATGACATGACGCCTCATTTTTTGATATAGATACCGAAACCGTGAGTCTAATATTGATCCCTGTGCAATTTTTGCCTTTAAGAAGTACTGAGCTAAAAACAGAATTTTAATTTATTTTTTTTAACTGACGCATTTTATTCAGTTAAACATAAAATAACTATAATAATTTCTAAAATGTAATAAAATCAATCCTAACAAAAATATTTTAACGTTAGGCCATAACGTTATTATTATGCGACATACTTTTACACACTGCTTTACATCTTGTTGTGCTGCAACAAATCCTAGGTATCAGATCAGTGCCATCTCTAATTAAACAAGTGCACTCCTGAGAGCTCCTGTGCCAAAAGGAGCATTTACTTTTACTACAGTGAACTGTTTTTTGGGGGGGGAGCTAGAAACGGGGAAATTCACTTATGTAGTTTTCCTGTATGCTAAGGTAAAATCATGATTAAAATGTTTGCTATAAAACTAACAACTGTCTGGGTGTACAAAATGAAAAAAAAAAAGTCACTCACTGGGCTTAAACATTTAAAGGATTCAAAGGGGAAAGCTTCCCATACTAAGCTACTTTATCTATTTGTTTAATTCTTGCTAATTTCCTGACCAATTATTTGTTGTGAAGACCACTTAATATTTTGAGCCCACATATACATACGTGTGTGTGTGTGTGTGTGTTTGTGTGTGTGTGTGTGTGTGTGTGTGTGTATATATATATATATATATATATATATATATATATATATATATATATATATATATATATATATATATATAATAAAATATAATATAAACATAAATAACATTATGTTATACTTTGCCCAGGAGAGTACTTTGTTGTGTGCTGCCATTTTGTTGTGTTCCACATTCCCAGTGAGTAAATGATTACCCATAGTGCACCTAACATCCATTGCAAAGCCAATAGGATGACACTGGAGCAGCTGACTTTGTAGTGAAAATAAAATAAATAAATAACTAAAAAAATTTTATACATATTTTATATGTATTTCATATATATATAGATAGATATATAGATACACACACATTTATTTATTTATTTATTTATTTATTTATTTATTTATTTTTGCAATGCCCAAAACCAGAAGTTGCTTGTTAGTGGTGTATATGATGCATGAAATCAGTTTTTATGCTTCGGTATTTTTGTGTTTTCAGATCGGTAGGTATTCGTTAGGTAGCATGAAGCATTTAGTTCAGCGCATTCAGTTTAAATGATCACACCATGGAATTCTTGTCTGATGAGCAGGATAGTGGGATTGCCTACAGGTAGTGTACTTGCAATAATATCTTGAAGTTGAAGGGAAAAAATCTTAGCCTGGAAAACTGCTGTCCTGATGTCGTATATTGAAAAGGACAGACTTTATTCAGGGAGATTGTAATTCAAGGCCTCGATGGTAAAACCCATGTGATGGACTGGCAGGGTGAATTCTCCAGTTTTTCCACCAGGCGTTGCTGGGATAGGCTCCGGATCCACCGCACCCCCACTCAGGATAACTGAAGACGAACCATTTCCATGTTGCACGTGAGTGTTTTTGTAGTTTCCCCTCCGCCTGTAGTCTCCAGCGTGTAGTAAATTTCATTGTTCTCATTGATCGTCCGTATCTAAACCGTCCGTGGAGCTGTGAGGAAAAATGGAGCTGATGCCACGATCTTTACCAGTCGCACTCTCTCGCACTCTCGGAGGGACTTTGCAGGAAGTATTTATGGTGGTGATTAACTGTGTGAACTGTAAGAGACAACATGAGGCTTTTTCTCCATGGAGTGGAGTGACCATGACTCAGAAGAGGCGTGTGAGAGAGAAAGAAGCAATGATGTAAGTGTGTAAAGGCGATGTTTCATACAGAACTGACAGGATTTGAAGAAACAGCGGAAGAGTTGCGTCAGGGATGGTGGGCGAGCAAGAGAGAGAACGAAAGAACAAATTATAGACAGCTAATGACAGACAATGGCCTTTATTGGCATTGTTGCTTTTCATATTGCAGGAAGTTGACCGGAGTAAATAGTCATCTGTAGTGCAAGTGTGATCACGGTGGACTAGAATTTTGAGACGCGTCCCTGTACTGAGAAAGGAAAAGAAAATCGGACTTCTACTCTTGTGTTCTGTTTATTGTGCATAAGCACTATCGTTATTTCTTGTCTGTAAAGGCTGTGTTTGTGCTTAATTAACCACATTGAAGAAACAGACCCACAGAAAATGTGTCCTATATCTTTAACGACCATGAAGTTATTTTGTGAGAATTTTTTATAATGATAATGAGTCTTTATTGGTCAAGTATACATTACAGCACAGTGAAATTCTTTTCTTCGCATACTCCAGCATGCCAGGAAGTTGGGGTCAGAGCACAGGGTCAGCCATGATACAGCGCCCTTGGAGCAGAGAGGGTTAAGGGCCTTGCTCAAGGGCCCAACAGTGGCAGCTGGGCAGTGCTGGGGCTTGAACCCCTGCTTGAATTTGAGTGCAGTTATTGTGCACATCTGTGTGTTGAACAGAGCCTTACATGTAGCATGTTGCTGCTCAGCGACATGTCGTGAGGCTTTTTACAGAGAACCTCTCCGTGTTTGTATGAGCGTGTCTTGTTTTGGGTGTGCATGTGACTTTGTGTACATTTCTCTCCAAATGACTTCCTGATCTAGATTACATCCAGAGCCCAAATGTTTCTCTCTGTCCCTCATTCTCCCTGTGTCTGTCTTTCTCAGCATCTCTTTCTCTCCCCATGTTTCTTGTGCACATCTTCCCCCTGCTTCTCTCTCCTCATGTATATCTTTCACTCCATATGTCTCCCTCATTGTGTCTCTAATTCACTTAGTGTCTCTCCGTGTATCTCTCTTTGCTTTGGTCTCCTCATGGCTCTCTCTCGTCACTCCTCTTGAGGTGCACTCACACTTGCTGTCTCTCTCTCTCTCTCTCTCTCTCTCTCTCTCTCTCTCTCTCTCTCTCCATGTATCTCTTTCTTTCATCTGTTTCCCTCTCCTGTATCTTTCTCTGTATCTTTCTCTTCTTGGGTTTCTCTCACGTCTCTTTCCCCCTGTCTCTCTCTTCTTGTATCTCTTTCACTCATGTCTCTCTCATTGTGTCTCTCCCCATATCTCTTTCTCTACCTGTGCTTCTGTCTCCTCATGGCTCTCTTTTGTCTCTCTCTTCTTGTATCTCTCTCTCTCTCTCTCTCTCTCTCTCTCTCTCTCTCTCTCTCTCTCTCTCTCTCTCTCTCTCTCGTCTCTCACTCTCCCTTGATCACGTTCACCCCTGTGTCTCTCTCTGTATTTCCCTCTTCCTGTGTCTTACGCTCTCTGGATCTCTTTCTCTCCCTGTCTCTTCATGGCTTTTTCTTGTGTTTCTCTCTTCACGTATCTCTCTCTCTCCCAGTGTCTCTTTGTCTCTCTTTCTCTCTCCCTCCCCTGTATCCCTTTCTCTCTGTGTTTCTTTCTCTTCCTGTGTTTCTCTCATGTCTCTCTCCCCGTCCCTCTTCTTGGATCTCTTTCTCTTCCCATGGCTCCCATCTCTCCCCTCTCTCCTCTCTCTCTCTCTCCTCTCTCACTTTCACACTTTCTCTGCCATGTATCTCTCTTCTTGTCTCTTTCTTTCCTCATGTCTCTCTCTTCCTTCATCTCTCTCTTGACCCATGTCTCACTCTCCCTGTATCTCATTTTTCCCTCCCATTTCTGTCTGTCCCCATGTCTCCCTGTGTCTCTCTGTCCCTATCTTTTTCTTCCCTTCATTATCTCTCCTGTCTTTCTCTGTCTGTGTGTGTGTGTGTCACTCTCTCTCTGTCTCACACCCACACCATGTATTTCTTTCATTCTCCCTCTCTTTCTCTGGCTTTTTGGTTGATATTAGATTTATTGTAGCTGAATTCAGTGTTTGTGTATGTAAAGGTCTTGGCAGTGTCCAGTTACTTACAAGTCTTATCTAAGAATGTGCCTGTGTAATTTATTATAGAGGGATTATTCCTCTACATTTACATAATGTGATACTCTTAGAGATAAACTAAAATATCACACTACAGTTTCTCACACTGGTAAGAAAAACAAATTGGCCTGGGTTATGTTGTCCACAGCTTACACATCGGGAGCATTCTGGGGAATATTAAGTGATCCATCAAATCTGATTCAGTGATCCATCAAATATTTAGTGATCCACCAAATTGCCTTCTTAACATGTGTAACTACCTGCTCTCACTTGCTGTTTCTATCTGTGTGTGTGTGTGTGTGCACACTGAAGGGATTGACTGAAACAAGCGTGTGCTGGGATGAATGTGCCCAGTAGCAGATTCCCGCTAGTGCTTAGGCTTTGTTCGCACGGCAGGAAATATTTCTTTCTTAACTCAGCATTGCAGCTAACAAACGATCAAATCCCATTTGTTTGTCCATTCACATTTCTCAGACACTGGCTGCAGATCAGGAAAAAGTTTGCTATCATGTAGGTGGATCACGTTTTAAATGAATGCTTTCGGTGCAGATAACATCAACAAAACTCTCATGGGTCATAACAGAAGAATTTTTAAATGCAGTACGGAGATAGCCTCTTCACGTAGGATGAACAGATGGCTAGTGCTTTTCTGTCTCCTGGACACAGAGCTGCTTTTCCGGGACAACGCAGGACACCCAGAAACCGCACTCTCATCTGGATAACATAATATAGAACAGCAGCATGACGCTAAACAAATATGTTTTAATAGCCAAATATGTTTGATTTAGATGACCGCATGTGCAGTGAGTTTAACCTGCTGTAAATCAGCAGCAACGTGAATAAAACATAGGCCAATTAGAAAAGACGAATAGCGCTTATGAATAGACGTGATAATAACTATAAGCTGGACTATAAACTAGCTGTGTGCAGTTTCATAATGAATGCCTGCCTAGTACAGGATTTATCTTACATTTTAAACCTTGAAAAAAGGTAAAGTAATTTATAATATATATATAATAAGTAATAAAATTTCTGAGTGGAAAGTTTGGACCTCTGGTCACCTGATTGAAATAAACCATGCTGCACTTTATGAGACACTTAAGCTAATGGCTCACTTGAGAAAAAGCTTGTTATGATAGCATTTGGTTTTCGTCCCCATCACCGCTTCTGATTAGACTCCACCAACACTTATGGCTGTGCATTGGGTTGGTTTGCTTTTCTCCAGAAAAGCATTGTTAATGTAAGTGAGCGGCATTATGGAGACAAAATAAATTAATGGAATCGAATTTGAAAAATGAGTGGGGAAATTTTTTTTTTTGTCAGAAATTCTGCTTAATCGCTGCTGGTCCACCCAGATAATGATGAGCGAAAAGCCAGAAATGTAATTGCTACTGGAATATGATTATTGAATCAAAGCATTCAGGAACATTGTGTGTCATTGAGTATATAGAATATTAGACCGGTTTCGACAGTGCCTATTATAAATGATGCATTTTAAACATGTTTAACATAGTTTTTGCTGGCTGTTGGAGCAACTATGTCTATTTTTTTTTTCAGAACTGTTCTATGAAATGTAGGACAGGTGGTCATCTTATCTTTGAGGTTCAGCTGTTCCTGGCATGTGACCTGACTGGTCAGACAAGCGTGCCAGTTACAGACAAGTGTTATAGAAGCTGCTTTGCAACTGTAACCTGTAACTTCTATGCTTTATAAAGTAGCGGGCAACAATAAGAAAAAAAATAGCTGGATAATATGAATAAAGCTTATTGTTCATAGTTATTTCATATTGACTGATTGACTATTAGGCTGAATAACTGAGGCCGTCTGTTGTGCTCCAGAACAAGATACATAAAATCTATGGCCAAAAGTTTGTCAGTAGTTGACCATCACTGGCCGCCTTTAGTGCTTACATGGATAAATTTAGTGGCTCAACGGTTAAGGCTGTGGGTTACTGATCAGAAGGTCAGGGGTTTCGCCACCAACACCACTAAGCTGCCACTGTTTGGCCCTTGAGCAAGGCCCTTAACCCTCTCTGCTCCAGGGGTGCTGTATCATGGCTGAATACAGGTTCAGTTTCACTCTGCTGTAATGTATATGTGACAAACAGAAGCTTCGTCGTCTTCCTCTAAATATGGTCATGGATGTTCGATAGTCTTGTTTTCATCACTAGTAAAACACATCCCGTGTATCTCTAGCGCAATGATGTTATTCCCAGAGAGCTTGTGATATGGGGTGCACATACTAATGCTTGTTCTACTCTAGTTAGTAGTATTGAACTTGGTTACAGATAGATATAGATTGATCGATAAATAGGACAGTTTGTGCATTCAATAAAAAAATTTTTAACGTTGAAAGAAAGTGGAAAAGCTACACACTACTTGGTGGAAAAAGTAGCTTGTTACCGGAAAATATCAAAATAACAATGCTACTAAAAATGTAGTTAAGCTAGTAGCATCGCTTCTGGTAGCTGATTACTCTCCAACATTGGATTGGTAGAAAAACACTGAATTTGTTTTTCACACCAAATACCCTGCTAATGCTTTGATTTCAGGCCGCCTGACTGGAGATGTCCTCACTGGCATGAACACTGAAGAACAAACAAGCTTTATGAAAGTTACCTGCAGTGATGGTGCATTTTGTTTTCTTTCTCCTGCCTCCTCCTCTTCACTCACTTCTCACACTCATGTTGTTCCCCACTCACTCAGTCCCCCCACCCCACTCCGTTTTCCCCTCTGCCTTCCTCAAGTGTTTACCTCGTCCCCCACACACATCCTGTTTATGGTGAGGACAGACATACACACCACATAACTCATATTACACAATATGCACACATGTCCCAAAGATGTGGTATTTTATGTGGCATGGCTTTCCCCTGGAATGCAGCATGAAAGCATTAGGTCTGTTACATACAAGCATGGCCTGTACTGGCTCTGCTCGTATTAGGACGGGTTTGAAAATCGTGCCACAGCTTTGAAAATCTGTACTTCCAAAAGCTAAGACTTGCTTTATGTGTCTTTTGACCGCTGCACATTTTAGCTACAAGCACCTCCTTGAAAGATTGTCTTTTATTAGCAATAAGCAAATCAGCTAACATTAGTGATGTGAATGATCATATACATGATGTATTTACCTTCACAAAACTGTAAGGTCAGTGTTCTTGATTTTATCCAATTAATGTGTCTGTATGTTGATGGATCTAATAGCAAATACTACTATTCTGTTCTAAAAATGGTCTTTATTGTTTAACCTTTTGTTCAAAATATTCACAGAAATACTCTACTCTCATGGATACATATATATGATGTTCCATCGAAAAGGGAAACGGCTCATGCTTCTGGTTAGTAAAAAACCGCTAGTGTTCCATTTGAGACGATACTATCCTTCTAAAATACAAACACGTTAGAGTACATGGTATATAATGTAAGTGCGTCATGTGGGACACAACTTTGTTTTGTACTCTCTGTCATCTTCCTGATGCGTGTTTTCAGAACAGAAGTAATGCGCTGAGTCAATGAGCCCCGTGCTGCGCAGACCCGTTCATCGATAATGAGATTCGTTGAAAACGATGTTCATAGTCGATTATTATCAATTTTAGTTAGTAGATTAGTTAGATTAGTTGTTGCCGCTCTAATCTCATTTAAAATGAGAGAATCTGTACTTTATGATTCAAGTAGCCACACTGATATGATGTCTTTTGCTGGGGTTGAAGGCAACTTTCTAGCTTTGCAGGAATTTCAAATTGAGTTTTTTTTCTTTTAAATGGTCTGCACTTGTATAGCGCTTTTATCCAAAGTGCTTTACACTGTGTCTCATTCACCCATTCTCACACACACACACACACACACACACACACACACACACACACTCACACACCAATGATATCAGAGCTGCCGTGCAAGGTGCTATCTTGCCATCAGGAGCAACTTGGGGTTCAGTGTCTTGCCCAACGACACTTCGGTATGTGGAGGCACATGGACCAGGAATCGAATCACCAACCCTACAATTAGTGGACAACCCGCTCTACTACCTGAGTCATAGCCACCCTTTTGTTGTTCCTAGTTGAAGTTGGAAACATGTGATGGCACGGGGTTGGTGAAAGGTTAAGCAAATATTGTGATGTAAAAATGTAACATCAACACAACTGTGCTTGTTTCTCTTTCTGGGAAATTAAAGTGCACACCTGGCTTCTCGGTGCAGCTCATCCTTGAGGCCCTCTGGAGCAGTACTGTGACCACAATACCTCAAAGATGAGACACTGCATTTGGCCCTCTGCCCATTTGTGAGGCCCTCTGAAACAGTACATTGTGGCTCTCTAGTGCAGCTCATTCATGAGACCCTCTGACATAGTGCTGAACTTCATGTTGACTTGATTGTGGTGCATTTTGGCATTAAATCATGCATATCTGAGGCAGTACTTTATGCCTGTCTGATGCAATACTTACTGGCTATCTGCTGCAGCTCATCTGATAGGCCATCCAATGCAGCAGTTTGTTCCTTGGAGCTCTTAGAAATAGCGCTTGATGGTCATCTGGTACACTCTAGCCAAGAGACTCTTAGAAACAGTGCTCTGGCCAATGTTGACTCTTGCTTGTATGTTAATGAATGTCTCGACACACACAGAAACATGCTAGCAGATACTTGACACTGAGGTGAGAGAGCAAAGGATTGAAGGGTGGCGTTACAACAAAATGCCACAGTGTCTATCTCCGCTTCCCACAATTCACATGTGGGTGTGTTTGACCTTTGCACCCTGCTTCCAGGCTTTCCTCTCTCCCTCGATTAGGATTGTTGGGTTGTTCCTGAGGGAGACCTGGCACTGTTTGTGTATGGGTGTGTGTTTGTTTTACGCTGCTGGAACGTGCAATGCGGCTGCAGTAAATCACTGGGATCATTTCATAGCTGCTCAAAGGTCTCCCTCTCTCATCTGTCTCCTCTTTCTCTGATTTTTTTTTCTCTGTCTCCATTCTACCTCTACAGCTACTAGGCTCTGCTACTTAATATAAATAAATAAAAAATTTTATATATATATATATATATATATAAAAGAGCTGCAACAACTAATCGATAAAATCGATTATGAAAATCGTTGTCAACGAATCTCTATCGATTAGTTGGTCTGCACACAGCATGGGGGAGATTTACTCATTACATTACTTCTGTTCAGAAAACACACTTTGGAGAGTAAATAATAAAGTTGTGTCTCAAATGAAGTACTGTACACTTACACTATGCACTCTACTGTGTAGTGTGTGGATTTTGAAATATCATCTCAAATATAACACTAGCGTTTTGGGTTTTTTTACTAACCAGAAGTATAAGCCGCTTCCTAGGCGACGGTGCATGTGCATGACGTCATACGCACGCTAGCATTATCAGACACCCGAGTCACAGACAATGGCTTTCTTCAGTTTACTTCCTGTCAGCGTTACCTTTTATTCCCAACGTGACGTCAGTCACCATCAGACGGAGGCGAAATCGTCATGTGACTGAGGAAGAAAGTGTAACCTCCAAGTCCTCTAAGGGGAGCATTTTAAACACCGTGGAAATCAAACTGATGCACGATGACAAAGTTATGTTTATATCCACAATGCTCCACTGTGTGTAAGGGGCGGGGGAAACTGGAGCAAGCTGCTTAAAAGGTTTAGTTTAATTTAAGTTTGTCATTATATGTTGTATTTGCGTGCTTGCAGGGTAAATTCTGTCGTTTATTATAACAGAAGTGATGTGTTAGTAACGAGGCCTTGTTGCTCCTTATGTGCGGTGCAGACGTGCTGATAGAGTGCGAGCGTGAGTAAGATCTGTAATGTCTAAAACACTATGATCAAAAGTAAACACAAGTAAAATATGTGTAAAGACAGTAACAGAAGCCACAAGGTGGAAAGTGAGTTATTATTCATTTAGGACTGTAGTTTAATGCAATGCTTTTTGTGCATCCATAAAAATAATGCATAAATATTACAAAATAAATGTATGTATAATTTATTTTATAGTATTTATGCATTATTTTTTATGGTTGCACAAAAAGCACCGAATTAAACTACAGTCCTAAATTAATAATAAATATTCTGGTGTGTGTGTGTGTGTGTGTCGGGTTCTTTTCTGTTTTGAACAAACAGATGTGTAAAGTTTTAATCTGAAGTTTATATTTGAAACCCTCAGTTTGTGGATTTTATTTTAAATAAACGGAAAAATAGTACCGGAAGTTTGCCCCGGCCCATCCGATTAATCAGTTAACCGGGAAAAAAAATCAATAAAAAAATAATCGGCCAACTAATTGATTATGAAAATAATCGTTAGTTGCAGAGCCAGTATATACGTGTTTGCCGTTCAGACACTTTTTGCGAACTGACTAACAGAACATGGATTTCTCAAGCAGCAGCAGTATCGTTCATCTTGCTTCTTGCTTGCATTGTCGTCTTCGTCGTCGTCTTCTTCTTCATCTTCTTCAGGTATTGACGTGTGTCCAGCAAGACAGCTGTATGCTTGAGTGCCACCAAGTCGTGCTTTTTATGTAACCTCAGCAGCTACGGGTGCGTGAACAAAAGTGCGAATCTCATTGGTCGGCCAGTTTTAAGAACCTACAGACGGTAAAAAAATTTGTGTTTGACGCTTTGACGGCACGCGTTTTACGCATGGACGTGAACAATCCCGTTAACAGCCATTGATTTAGACACGGGGTGTTAAACTTACCTTTTAATGTGCTGAAAAAAACGTCCCAGTGTGAACGGGCCTTAAAGGTACATAGACTAGCAGTAGGCGCTGTCATATAGGCATGGTCAACAGAAAACTTCAACACAGCGGGAAACTAAACACACACACAATAATAAATGGTTTGTTTACCTTCCTTCTTTGTTTCAACATGCCCAGGAATTACTCACTATGAATCTAGCACCTCTGCTCCTGCCTCCAGGGCTATGGCCTTATATGTTCTTGTTCAGTCTAACAGCCAGTGCATCTCGGTTAAATATTTATTGCAGATAATTGCAAACAAACTCTTTTAGCCTCTCTTTCGAGTGGTCTGCCATCGCCATGGTTTGTTCCGTCTGCTGCTGACATTACACCACAGTGCGCATTACTGTCTCTGCTGTTTGTTGGCATTGCATCTTTCACATACATAGCAATAATTCTTGAGGATGTGTTCGGCCAGTACTCTGACAACGGAACACACAGGGCAGACAACATGCATGCATGTACGGCTAGTTACAGCGAAGTATGAACACTTACGAAAACATGAACGAGATGAAGGAAGCAGCAGTGTGGGTTGGGTCTATGCATTAGATCAGTTAAAGAAGAAGAAATGTAACATGCAATCAACTCCTGTGATGGAACTGTTTGGTGTGGGGGTGTTTTTAGGAGGAAGTTGGGCCTAAGAAAAAGAGAAAAGCTCTTTCATCGTTGGTTTTTCTGGCCTTTTAACAGGCCTGCCAGCTTCTACCCTCAGCCTGTCAATCACTTTGTGCAAGTTTGGAAAGACAGAGTCACTGATATCAGTGTTTGTGAGAACCACAGGCTCTTACGCGTGGTGAGAAATCACTTTGGTCTGAAGCAGGAATCTCTTTCTGCTGAAATCTTGATGATTAGTCAGCTAGAGTTACACAAGTGCCACTATTACCACATCAAATTTCACCCATTACCGGAAAATGTGCACCTGCCATGACAAGCTGGTTGTGATATTGGAGAGGAGAGCTCAAATGTATCACCTATCACCTGTCAAACTTGTTTTGGCAGATATCCCGCAGATATTCATGATTTTCAAGTATTTCAAGTCTGTAACGCTCCAAAACAAAACCCCCTAAAACCATCGGACTGGACAGTGTGTGCCTAGTCTGACTAGTCTTTCCTCCAAAGGCATTCTGGGAAGAAAAGATGATCGAGTAAGTTAGGCAGTGGTAGCTCAGCGGTTAAGACATTGGATTACTGATTGGAGTTCAAATCCCTGTACTTCCAATCTGCCGCTGCTGCGCCCGGAGTAACTCGACCTAACCCTCAACTGTAAATGAGATTAAAACGCTTGGGAGAAGCCTCTTTTTAACAATGTTAATAGAAGGTGTAAGGCGGATGTCCAGTGGCAATTGTTTCCATAAGTCGTTCTGGATAAGTGCCTGCCAAATGCTGTAAATGTAAATGAGTAAATAACCACTTCGTTCATTACACCCCGAATGTATTTCATGTGCACCTTCTCAATGCAGGAAGAATGGAGGAAGCAAAACATCATCCCAAATGGCACTTTGTGTAATCACCTGACACAACTGGAACTGCTGAATCTACAGTACAGGCTTCTTCATACCTTTGTGGAAACAAGTGCAGCTACATTCTTCAAACCCACAAGTCCAGACAGTTAACAGTAAATAATATGACGATGTTGCCAAGCATGAAACCTTACACTGATGTGTTTTGTTGTTGAAAGTTGTGGGGGTTTAGTCCTGCTAGCCTCCCCCTGGCATCTACTGTCCAAAGTTTAAACGCATGTCAGCACTTCCTCTAAAGAACCCAACCTACCAAAAGGTCGCACTCAAAGTCCCTTGAGTAGCATACTTTGTTAGCAGTTAGATTATAGGATCGCAAAAGCATTGTTAAGTTGGAGCTTAGCAACGAGGAAGTGCGATCGCGATTAGAATTGTTGCTGTTAATTACAACGTGGCAGAATCTTACCTGCTTAGACACGCACTTGTGCAGAATACACGCTTTGCTGTTGATTCTGACTAAAGACATCCATCTAGTTATGTGCAAATGCAAGTACATATTTGACTAAGCGTTTTTTTGAATTAAGAACAGGAATAAAGCCTAGATCATGCCGAAATTTGCTGTGAATGTGAAAAATGTTTGCAGCGATGCTCATGTAGTGTAGATGCCATTGATTTGATTTACACTTTCAGTTTGAGATTATAAAGCCACAGAGAGTCAGTCACAGAGACTAATTATTATTATAATTATTGTTATTGTTGTTGTTTTTATATGTTTATCTTATTTAATGCTAGGTAAATATAAAGGGAGTTTAACCCAAGTGTTAAAAAAAAATCACACCATCTAGCTTTAAGGGTTTATAAGCATGTTAGTATCACAAGCCAAATACAAGCCGAGCCAGGAGGCCTACAAACTCACCCACTGAAATAGCTGACATAGTTTCTGCATTACTCTGTGTATGCATGTTTGTGTGTGTGTTTATTTATGTGTGTGTATTTGTGTATGTCGGTGTGAGCGAGTATGTTTTAGAAACGCACAAAAACACACCCCTATTGTATTCTCTTGGCTTAGCCCGGCCTCATGCTGGTCCAGTTCGTTTATTTAATAGATTACTAAAAAGACTGCTTTAATAGTCTACTTATAGTACCCTGAGGGATTTTAGTGCTCACAGATCCAACACACACACACACACACACACACACACACACACACACACACACACACACACACACTGTCTCACGTTTTCACATAAATCCCTGTGGTATGGCGTTGGTGTGTATTCCTGGAAAAATAAACATGCACTGTGATTTGGTGTGAAGCTAATATGAGAGCGCTTAAGAGTACAGGATTTTTCTCGTCGTGGCTGGAGAGATGTTTATTTGTACTCGTTTATACTGTAATAGTTGTGTGTGTGATCTGTAAGGAATAAATAAAAACAGGGAAAATCATCACTGGTGGAGTGGAGTGATGTGGCCTGATGTAGGGCTGGGAAATATGAGGATATAACATCGATACTGTGATAAATTCCACGAACGGAACACTTTATTAGGAACACTATACTTATACTGGGTATGCTATCAAAGCAGACTCGATTCTGCATGGCAGGGATTCCACAGGACGTTTGAAACATTCCTTTGAGGTCCTGGTCAATGTTGACACGATTACATCACGCAATTCCTGCAGATTTTTCTAGTGCACTCCAAGTAGGCTGTGGCATTCAAGCGATGATTGATTGATTGGTATTAACAGACCCAGAGTGTGCCAAGAAAATATCCCCCACACCATTACACCACCTCCACCAGCCTGGACTGATGACATAAGACAAGTTGGGTCCATGGATTCATGTTGTTGGTGCCAAATTCTGACCCTACCATCTCTGTGACTCAGCAGAAAGCAAGATTCATCAGACCAGGCTACGTATTTTTTCCAGTCTTTAACTGTCCAGTTTCGATGAGCCTGTACCCACTGCAGCCTCGGCTCTCTGCTCTTGGCTGACAGAAGTGGAACCCGACGCGGTCTTTTGCTGCTGTAGCACATCCGCCTCAAGGCTCAGTGTGTTGTACAGAGTGGTTATGAGTTACTGTAGCCTTTCTGTCAGATCGAACCAGTCTGGCCATTCTCTGGTGGCCTCTGTCATCAACAAGGCGTTTACATCCTCAGAACTTCCGCTCCATGGATGTTTTTCTGCATTGCACCATTCTGAGTAAACTCTAGAGACAGTTATAGAAATACTCAAACCAGCCCGTCTAGCATCAGCAATCATGCCACGGTCAAAATCACTCGGATCATATGTTTCCCCCCGATTCTGATTGTTGATGTGAACATTAGTCAAAACTGCTGGCCCGTGTCTGCAGGATTTTATGCGATGCACTGCTGCCACACGATTGGCTCATAATTTCATGAATGAATAGGTGTACAGGTGTTCCTAAGTGCTGCATGAGTGTATATCACACTACTTTACTGCAGACATCGTGATCTCTTTTTCGTAACATTAAAAATCAACATACACTCTGATTTAAAAGCAACTGATCTGGATTTGATCAACTTTTGTACTAAACTTGTAAATGAGTAATTGATTGAAATTATTAGAATTTTTATCCTTTTCTGTATTTCTTTTTCTTTTTGTAGAGATAAGTAAGTAAGGATAAATACGTATAGGGAGAAGGATCATTAAGGCTTATTAGCTGAAGGTCAGTGCTTGTAGGGGGTGAGGGGATACTGGAAGAGATCATTACACTGCAGTGTATTTTAAAGTCCTTAATGAGTATGTACTCTAAGGCTAAAGGTTAAGGTTAGTGCACCCGCTAACGCACACTACAGATACAGTCCAGGGGATATAAAATGTATGCGCTAAGATGTAAGATGATCAAAAAGCAAGACACTGCGTTACCATAACACACTCCTTCTCTCCACTCTCCCTCATCGCTCTGAACCCCTTCCTTCACTCCTCACTCTTTCATATTGTAATGGACCCAGCTGAAGGTGTTTGGTGCTGATGGGTCCTGTGCCAAGATGCTTTGTTTAGTAAACACTGCCTTGAATGGAGGTCATTCAGGACCCACAATACAACGGTAATATATTTGTGTTTATGCAAATGCAGACAAGCAGCATATATTGGTGTGTGTGTGTGTGTGTGTGTGTGTGTGTGTGTGTGTGTGTGGTGTTTTGTGTCAACAAGAAGAAATGGAAAAAATATTCCTTCATATCTTGGCAATCGGTGAATGTTTTTTCTTTCCAAGAAGCCATAAATGTAATCAGTGCTGAGCAGTTGATTGTCTCATTTGACAAAACCCTCAATTTGCTCTGTGCTTGTGGTGTTCTGTTTATTTATTATACATCATTTGAGTTTGTTTTTTTTGTTTGTTTTTTTGCCAAAGAGATGGAGAGCGAGGGGAAAGATGTGTAATGGAAAAAGAAATGGAATGCACAAGCGGAATCGTGATAAGTAAGAAGCCACCTGATTGGCCTTTTATTTATCAAAAACAAAATAAAACAGGAAAAGGATGTGGGGGGGGGATAATAAAAACAAAGGCAAAACAAAGAATATTGTACTCTGATGTTGGAGGATGAATTGACATCGATTAAAGCCAGGAAGATCATCTGATTTCATGAAAAACTTTTCAAACCTTGCATGTTCCACCACTCTCTCTGTATTATCCGATTATCTCTCTGTAGCGCTCGCTCTCTTTCTCAGACAGTACACATTATGATGAAGGTATGGGGTTACTCTGTGGTTGTTGTGGCTTGGGTGCCGGCGCTGCGCCTTTCAGCCGTTAGACCGACTCAAAATCCAGTTGTCCCTAAGGGGCCTTGAGTTTTCTTTCTTTCTCTGAAAGCCATCTGCTGGTTCCAGGTGTATCTTCTTCCTCTTGCTGTTTTTTCACCTGTTCATCGGCACTCGGCTCAAGGGGAACTTTCTTCTGGAGGTGGTGAATCTGTCTGCAAAAGACAATGTACAGCACAAGAGCCTAATGACAGGAGATGTGGGGTCTGTGGAAGGAGGTCTACAGAAAATGTCTTTGTCCGACTGTTATTCAGTGGGAAGAACTGCAGAGCACAGTTCATTAATTCAGCAGTCACATGGTGTGCACATGGCATGTCTCAGCTGGGCAGGAAGTAGCCGCTAATGTCCTTACAAATGGCTCAGGAAACAATATCAGTATTACAAAGACTCTGATTGATAATGTCCATAAAAAATGATTTAAAACAGTAAAATATACAACTGGTGTACCAATAGGATGTTTTGATCTCATATGAGCATGAGTGATGAAGCATAAAATTTAACATCCCCATGAAGAAAGCATGGCTGAAGTGCCTATTAGTCTTTGTGAAGGAGGTGCGGTCTCAATGCATGTCAGTCCCAGTGAAGGAGGTGCGGTCTCGATGCCCTTCAGTCCCAGTGAAGGAGGTGCGGTCTCGATGCCCTTCAGTCCCAGTGAAGGAGGTGCGGTCTCGATGCCCTTCAGTCCCAGTGAAGGAGGTGCGGTCTTGATGCCCTTCAGTCCCAGTGAAGGAGGTGCGGTCTTGATGCCCTTCAGTCCCAGTGAAGGAGGTGCAGTCTTGATGCCCTTCAGTCCCAGTGAAGGAGGTGCAGTCTCTATGCACGTCAGTCCCAGTGAAGGAGGTGCGGCCTCAATGCCCATCAGTCCCAGTGACCGAGGCATAGCTCATTGTGTGTCAGTCCCATTGAAGCCAGACTTCCTGTGATTAAAATCACTACAGTTTATTGTATCATACTGTATTGCACCTCCTTAAAATATCACATCAAAATATCTTTAAATCTAGTCATAGTGAATTACTGGCTGCTTTAAATCCAAGCCGTAATAGTAAAGTCTATCCATTCAACGTCCAAATTGGCAACGGTCCCAGGCAGATATTTTCAGTCCAAGCATCTATCCACTCGAATGGTGAGAGACCAATATACCAGGAAAGGATTGACAAGATAATGTTTCAAACACCAATTTGAAATGGTGTAAAGAATGGTGTAATGGTCACTCCAGCTGCTGCACATGTGTGTTTCTTGATTACAAATTGGGCAAAGCACGCTATATTAACATGTGTCAGTGTAAGAATGTGTTAGGCCAGAGCTTTTCGCTAACATGTTTAACAACTTTCATAATACAGCCACCTTGTTAAATAGTACATTCTTCCCTGTTCGTATTTCCCGTAGTGGCCTGTCTCTACCCACACTGTCTGTTTAATTGTCTGCTGGATTGTTGATCACGTATGAAGATTTATGTCGCAAGACAAGATAAACACTCTTGCTGAGATAACTATGCTTGTTCTGCTACTTTGTATCTCATTGTGTCATGACTTAGGCAGTGATTAAAAAAAAAAAAAAACGTCTTAGGAGACATTGTAAAGTGCTTCTGTGCGTTACAAGCTAGCCTTGTGGTGACCCTAATAGATAACACAATTCCCTGCCAGGATCTTTTTTTAAATCATTATTATTATTGATTAGTAGATGCAGCTTTACTGCACTCGCTGCTGGTCAGTGATGCCCCATTGCTGTTTAAGCATAGAGTTTTTCTCCTGTAGCCTACCACACCGAGCCCCGGAATGACCTGTGTAATATTTAGCTCTCAAAAATGTCACATCATCTCCTTACGATCTAAAGGTGACCATCCGTCAAGTATGTACTCCACTTCAAACTATATAGGCTAGTGCAAAAAAGGCTTTCTTCAGTTTCCTGGTGCTTCATGTTCTCTCAGTGTACAGATAAACACTGCAGTTATCCATCTCCATGAAAACACTCAATACTACATACAAAATTAATTAGAATATATGTAGTGTATTGTAACACAGCAAACCAGTGACTACATTTCCCATCCTGCACTGCGGCCTACAAACATGGCCGCCATGGACTGCAAATCCCAGAACACTCACATCTATTCTAATCATGCACACCTGCATCCAATTCTCAGCACTCACAACTGCAGTATAAAGAGACTGTACACATTAACTTTGCAAAGTACTGAGAGTTATCACCGTACCAAGCGTTCATACTCTGTTCCTCGTTTTGTTTCATGGTCCATGATCTTGTTTCTTGTTTCTCGTTCTCGATTCTTGCCTCGCTTCGCCTCGTTTATACCTGTTTGCAGATCGCCTGACCCATTGCCTGTTTGTGACCACGCTATTGTCTCATGATTAGGATTTTGTCTGCCTGCCTCTCATTATTAAAAGCTCTTATCTGCACTTGCATCCATCCTAACCTCTATTATGTGGATTACGTGACCAACACATTAAATATACTCCATCAAAACTAGAGATGCACCGATGTATCGGTCGATAGTTTAAAAACATCCGAAGATCAGGGCCGATTTATATCCTGTCAGTCATAAGAGGGCGGGAAAAAACACATCGATTTCGTGCTGTGTGTAAAGAAGAAGTCTCTTATGTGGAATGATGACAAAAGTGCAGTCTGTAAACTCTGTAAGCTCTGCACTGCTCAAATTTTACACCGGACGCTGAAGCAGTGAAGCGGGAGTTTCAGCATCGAGTCTAATTATTTTTTTCTTTTTTTGCCGCGCTACTGGAGCTGCTCGGGCTGAATTAAAGGGCCAGTACACCATTGGAAGATTTAAATGAAGATGAGTGACAAAAAAGTATATATTGCACAGAAAAATATATTTGTAGAGTAGTGTATTTCATATCCAGTTAATGTTTATATATATATATATATATATATATATATATATATATATATATATATATATATATATATATATATATATATATATATATAAAAAGTTGATATATTTTACCAGTTTGATATTCAGTGATCTAGTAGAAATGCGTTTGTTTGTGGTGAGTGAATGTGAGAATAACAATTCAATGTTAATATGAATTAATAACATTCTATAAGTTAAGAAATCTTACTTTAATCTTCAGAATTTAGTTCATGTGTTAATGTTAATTTGAGTAATGTGTTTTCTGTTTATGAGACCAGTTACTGTGAAACAACTTGCTGAAAATAAAGAACAAGTTTTTATTTGCATTTTCTTCAGAATTGTGGAATTAATTATTATTAATTTAAAAGAAGGCATAAAAGGCAGAACTATCTGTGTTGGTCATCGGTATCGGCCGATATCACTCTGAATAATCGGTTATCGGTATCGGTTGAGAAATTTAATATCGATGCATCTCTAATAAAAACACATGCATTTGCAGTCAAGATCAAATGTGATCTAAGTGCACGTGTATGGGACGGTCTTTTAAAAAGTCTGTTTTTTTTTTGTTCGACATCTTTTACAGGTAAATGGTTTCTAAACGTTTTTGTGTAATTCTCGTATCACTTCTCGCGTGTACTCTGTTGTGAAACGTAATCTGGAGTCCAGGCAGAGTCGTCGGGGATTCGTCAATAGTGAAATGTTTTGTAACGTGTTCACGCCTGTCGCAGATTGCTCGTGCAATTTGAAAACCCTACGACTTCCACGACGAGACAGACGGTTGTGTAACGTGAACGATACCACATCCTGACGTCTTTGAAAGTCGTATAGCGTGTAGAAGCCATAAGGTGTTAATTATGTTTCAGTCTATGTCACTGTGTGATCGTGTCTTAATGTATCTCTGTGTATGTGTGTGTTTAGGACCCCAACAGCGGCCAGCCCACTCTGGTCACCCTGAAAGTTGACCCTGAGGGATTCTTCCTCTACTGGTTCAGTGGATCAAACGTGGTAAGTGCATTTTTATTCCCCTTCTGTATTTACTTTCAGTTGGTAACACTCCATAAAAGCTACACGTCCTAAGTCCTCAAACCGTCCTGGACTTAAAATGATTTGATTCATTTAGTTAGATTATTAATGGAGACTTAATTAATTGTTAAGAGGATTGCATGAAGAAAGCATGGCTGTAGTGCCCATTAGTCTCAGTGAAGGAGGTGTGGTCTCAGTGCCCATCTGGGCTGGTCGAAGATGAGTGGAAAAAAGAAGACATTTTTTAGTCATGTGATGCAGTCATGTTGTCTCATGTGACCAAAACATATGTAGTTCTAATATGTATGTATATGTCTAGGGTTAGGGCTAAATGATAAATCTCCATCATTTTCACTAGTATTTTGGACATTTGAAAATGGCTAGCTTCAGCAAAGTTCTTGCAAAAGCACTGAACGTACCGATAAAACACACTAAAAGCAGAAAACTGCGTTCGGCTTTCGCTGTTTTTATAATATTAACGTAATGTAACCTTGTCCAGTTCAGCCTGTATTCCCCTTGTACTGATTTTTTCTTTCATCGAATGTTCTTGTCCTCTTCTCCAATCAGTCTCTTTTATCTGCTTTGCTTTCCAATTAATGTGCGTCATGTGAGCGCTCATGAATTGAATCAGATTTCAGCCGGTGAAATTAAATCACGCTCTCGCCCATCCTTTCGCTTTTGTGCTCTTTATGGTTCCTCTTTCTTTCTTTTCATCTTTTCAGGCTCATCAGTGAGGCATGTATGGCATGTGGTTTTTTCAGCTATAGCCTCTCGTGTGTTAGGATTTGATTTCCTGTAATTGGTTGTCATGTGACGCTGCACTGTGTAAATGTGAATGTGAGCAGAAGACAAAAACAGAACTGTAAGAACAACTGTTCAGAGTGCTCATATTTACTGGCTTTTCTTTCATGAATTCAGGTTTTGTAAATGTGTAGAGTAGATAAAGGGATAGATTAGGGATAGATACAGTTTGTCTTGTAAGAAAGCCTACTTGTGCAAATACTTTCACACAAAAACTGAAAGTCATTTCTTCAGGAGATGAGCTCTGTGTGTGTGTGTGTGTGTGTGTGTGTGTGTGTGTGTGTGTGTGTGTGTGTGTGTGTGTGTGTGTGTGTTGTAGTATTAGGACACTAGGGCAATCTTTGCCTGAGGAGAATCAGTAACCCTGTTTGGTGGTAGGAATAAATGCCCAGGGGAAGCCAGCCTCGTCTATAGAGGAAGGAGGACACCTCATCTTGTCTCTTCAGTAACTGCATACTTTTAGATTTAATGTCGCTATTATTATATTTAATAATACCATTATCGCACATAGCCTTTTTTTTTTTGCTTCTCCTTCTAAGTAGCGTAAAGTTGTTAAAAGTCGGCTGCACTTCCACGAATCCACTTTTGTCCTCTAACCTTTTTCTTATTTTCTTATCCTTGACTTTTTTTTGGTCATGGATTCAAGCAAACAATGCACGAGTTCTCTTCTTTGTGTCTGAAAATGCTGCTACTGTATAAGGTGTGTGTGTGTGTGTGTGTGTGTGTGTGGGAACAATGTAGAATAGTTCTTGTTAGTAAAAGGAAAACACGCCCTGTTGAAAACCTCCTCCCAAGTGTTGTTCTATTACTATTCTATGACTATTACTTAGTGTCCACTAATACAGGCTAGAGCACACAGTGTACTGTATGGACGTGTTTTGCTGGGTCTACTTAGAGGGAAACATTTCTATCCTAATGGGATTTGTCTCTTCCAGGACGATAATACCACATCTACAGGCCGTGAGGGCTAACAGAATGGTTTGATTAGTATGAAAATGATGTAAATCCTACGATATGACCTTCACGGTCACCGAATCTCAACCCGATTAAATGCCTAGTAGAGATTTTGGAGTGAGGTTTTTATTTTTTTATTATTATTATTATTTTTTTTTTTTTTAAACAGTGTTCTCCTCCACCATCATCAAACCAGCAGTTGAGAAAATATCTTTTGGAAGAATGGTGTTCACCTTTACAGTATAGCTCCAGATTTTAATAATATATATTGAATTGACCGCAAAACTTGTTTTATTTGTTCATATCAATTTCACAGAATTATTGAGAGTTGATCTTTGAAGAAGTCCTCATCGTCACAGTGTACTTATAGTGCACTGATTTCTTGAGGACAAAAATCCTCTTTATGTCAAAAATGAAGAAATTCATAAAAATACAAATACTTAAAAAGTTCAGTATAAATTTAATCTATATACTCTGGGCGTTTATTGCTTATATATATATATATATATTTTAAATAATTTTATTACAATTCTTCTAAATGCATGCTCTATATTTGGAAAACATGTCATTTAACCTGTCCAAAGCAAGAGATCACAATATCAAACTGCCAAAAAAAGTGCTTAAAATGCAATAAATTCATAAATCTATATTTCAAATGGAAGGCAGCGATCTGTAAAATATGAAGAAACTAATAAAGTAAAGCTTAAAGGATATTTTCCACAAAAAAAAAAAAAAAAGATGCTCAAAGTTCTCATGATAAATGATTACGTGATGCACTTTTCTGAGATATTTTGCTGATATGTTGATCTCTTTTAGGTTTTTAATAATTACAGATTAAATGGTACTGAATGGATGCCGTTGCTTTCTTTACTTAAAGAAAAGTCTTTTCAAACTCGCTTTAACGGGTTTTTTGTGTGTTTATTTTACTTGTTTTTGTTTAGCAGACAGTTTGTTAGCTAAATTATATACCGTGTTCTGCATTGTGTATCGTAGGAATGTCCTCAAGTATCATGATAGGATATTTTTAGAAAAATTCGCCCAGCTCTACTTGTTAACTTTGTCAGACTTAAACTTAAAGCATTTGTTTATCAGCTCCTGCTGATCAGTATATACCTTACAGATCTTGCAGTCGTTCCACTTTAAAAGCACCCCATTTCCTCCAGGTACTCTAGTTTCCGCAGAACTTTATTCAGAAACGTACTTGTATGTAATCTTTTTATTTTTATGTTACGTTTAAACGTAGGATCAATTTAAAGGAGCATGTATGCATGTTTTTGTGGAACATTCTGCCACATCAGGGGCTCTTCTTCTATTTCCGCTTTCCTTGTTGAAACACTAGTGTAACCTTGTTAATTTGTCATTAAACTCTTTATAGGTTTATGCGTTTGTTGCACAGTCTTCCCGGTTGCACAGATATATGGAAATGAACCGTTGATAAGAATGATTGATTAAATAACTGGCTAGATAAAGCAGAAACCGATTATGTTCCGCTCTGATCGAATAAAATCGTGTGGAAAGTGGCTCTGCGTGCTGTAGAAAAAAAGAAATCAATCAGTTGTGAAATATCAACCCAGGTTTAAATAATCACGATGAACTATAAGTGAGGAATAAGACCTGACAGGGTATGCCGTTATAGGAAAATAATCCGTAACAAGGTTGTGTTGTGCAAACCGAAACTGTTGGCACCCCTTAATTCATCTGTTTTCCTAGAAAAGCACGTATCATAGTGTTTTATTCCTGTTACACCACAGCAATTTGACTACAGTTAATATATTTTTATTTTAAGAATGACTTTTTATCACTTTATAGATGCATTTCCTGATGTGTAATGTTTGTGAAGCAAGTTAGTTGCACTTAAAGCAGTTCTAAACTTTCGTTCCCTCAGCAGCCATTCTTTTTTCTATCTTTTTTTGAGGTTAATAAGACAGAAAATGCAGCTTGTCGTGTTACTGAGACACTGCAAAGTGCAAAGTTTTCTGTCTTGAAGTTTTTACAGTGTCAGATAACTTCATGTAACAGCTGACATTGGAGAAAATGTCTCCTGACAGAAAACCGCACCATATCAACAATTATACACATTTTTAATCTGTATACGTGGACAAGTCCGTGTGAATTACTCAATATAGCCAAAAATATGTGGACACCTGACTATCACACCCATATGTGCTTGTTCCCGTTTCACATTTAGTCTCCCTTTGCTGTTATAATCACTTCATCTGTTCAGGGAAGGCTTTCCACTCGATTCTGGAGCGTGGCTGTGGGGATTTGTGCTCGTTCAGCCACACGAGCATTACTGAGGTCAGGCACTGATGAAGGGTGAGGGGGGCCTGGGGCGCAGTCGGCGTTTCAGTTCATCCCAAAGGTGTTCAGTGGGGTTGAGGTCAGGGCTCGGTGTAGATCACTCTGTGTTCTTCTACAGCAACTTTGACAAACCCGGTCTTCATGGACCTCGCTTTGTGTGAGCATGTTTGAGCCTGTCACCATAAAAAAAAATAACGAATGAGAACAAGTGCATTAGATATAAATGGTGTCTTAGTGGTTAGCAAGTTTACCTCGCACCTACAGGGTTGGGGGTTCAATTCCCACCCTGCGTGCACGGAGCCTGCATGTTCCTCCCCAGGCTTCGAGGGTTTCCTAGAGTTAAGGTTAGGGTTAGGTACTCTGGTTTCCTCTCCCACTCCAAAAAACACACATTGTAGTCTGATTGGCGTTACCAAATTGTCCGTAGCGTGTGAATGGGTGTGTGAGTGTGTGTCTATGAGTTGGAACCCCATCCAGGGTGTCCCCTGTCTTGTGCCCCAAGTTCCCTGGGATAGGCTCCAGGCTCCCCGCACTCTGCGTAGGATAAGCGGTATGGAAAACAGATGTATAGTTAATTCATAACATGAAGAAGTCATGTTCTAGTGTAGTCCGGCAAGCAATGTTACTGAACACAAGTGAGGCTGATTTTTATATATATATATATATATAAACGTTCAGTGTAGCAACAATAATATAGCAACAGCTGAGAAACGCTTGGAAACAGCTGGATGTTTTGGCTTGGGACTCCATGAAGTGGCACTCTACACTCCATACAGAGTACATGAGTTTAAGAATAAAACAGACCACAACAAAAGATAAACTAAGATGATAAACTCTATTCGTTTGGGCAGTGCTGCGGTTTGCCCTTGTCAAAAAATAAAGCCCAGATATAACATGTGATCGCCTTCTGGCTGTTGCACAAAAAGAACCATGGGTGGCCTTGTGCAGCAGAAGAGTCTAAATGAAACCTACCTCCCTTTAAAGGCAAGAGTTGCATGTAATTGTCTGTCAGAGTTGTGTTTTTTTTCCCCCTACTGATGGAAATATTTTAAACCTGACATGCCCTCACTTAAAACCAGACAGAGTGTTCTTTACCTAAATATATACATTGTAATAAAAAACACTGTAATAAAATGTATTACTGGAGGATGACCCTCTTTGCCTGCTGTATTTTGTCTGTGTAGTGCTTCAGTAGGTATTGGTGGATTTCTGCATGCCTCTTTTTGCACACATAGGTTTGTTTATGCATACAGTCCCCTCCAAAAGCATTGGAATGGCAAGGCATGTTATTTTACACTGAATACCAAGCTACCAACAAGGGAACGTGAAGGCTAAAACATCTTTCCTCTGAAACGTGCTCATGCTGCGTCACAGGGCTACGTAACACACACTCTGAGGAAAGAGCTATCTGCCCTCTTCCGCATACATGAGCTCACAGAGGCCCACGATTGGCTAGTGTCACTGATTGATTTGACGGAAGTGAGAGTATGCCATTCCTCCCACTAAGAGAGCACTTGCCTCTCAGACACAGATAGCCGTGGCATCGTCGGGATTCGAACTCACGGTCTCCAGACAATACGGCAAACTCGTTTCTTTTGAACCACTCAGGAGCCTGGCTAAAATGAGTGAACTCTTTTTTTTTTTCTTTTTTTCAGCAGTCACAAATCCTAGATATGGATAATTCTTGATTATCTGAGCTGAGAGAAATCTGGATTTTCTGACATATTTGTAAATAATGGTGTGTATAAAATGGCAAGGAATTGCATTACAGTGAAACTTCTGCGTTTAGTTACTCTCACCTTCAGGTGAGTTCTTTCTTCATTAGATGTGTTTGCACATGCCACACCTAATGATGTGTTTCTGATGAAGGATGACATACAGATAGTGTTTGTAAACTGAGCTCTCTGTATACAGACGCCCCAGCAGTTACTCTTTCTTTTACTCGCTACAGAGGAACATGCTAAGTTATTGTTTGCACTAATCACGGAGATTAGTTTGAAAAATCCCTGGAGTATTTCAGTACAACACCGCTGGGATGATGAATAACCCCTTGTAGTCACAAAGTTTATTCTTTTGTGTGGTAGAGTCGAGGATGTGAACATGATGTGTTTAAAGAAGATCAGTGAATTATCCTGATAATGTGCATGATGGTTAGTGATTATTATACAGCAGCACTGTTGAATTCTTGATTCTGATTGGTCAGATGCTGAGCCAGTTTGTAGAGCGGTGCCGGTCGTGTGGTTAATATTAATGCGCTCGTTCTGATACGATTTTGTTTCTATAGTAAAAGCTTACACAGATACTCGTATGGTGGAGGCTTCACATAATCAGAATAAAAAAATTTATATAAGTGCATTACGGCATTTTTTTTTTTTAGCATTTATGGAAGGAGTCTCCAGTGTCAGTGCTTTGTAACAGTCAAGAAGTAAAAGTTAAAGAAGCTTTAAGGATTCTGATCCAGGAAAGTCTTCAGGACAGAGGGCTTTGCTGTTTTTTCGGTGACTTGACGAGAGAGAAAAAATAGAGAGACTTTATGAACGAACAACTGTTTATAGCTCTTATAAGTGATAACAGGTTTGTGGACATTCCATAAAAATACAACGTGACTTTTTTTAATAAATAAAAAAGGTTAGAGTTTGGGGAGCGGTTACGTGGTTAGTTCGTTTGCTCAGTTACCTCTGGGGTTGGGGGTTCGAATCCCACCTCTGCCCTGTGTGCGCGTGCAGCTTCCATGTTCTCCCTGTGCCTAGGAGGTTTCCTCTGGGTTTCCTCCCCCAATCCAAAAATATGTGCTGTAGACTGATTGTCTTTTCCAGTGTGTGTATGTGTGTGTGTGTGTGATTATGCCCTGCGATGGGTTGGCACCCCATCGAGACTGTCCCCCACCTTGTGCCCCGAGTCCCCTGGGATAGGCTCCAGGCTCCCCGCGACCCTGTGTAGGATAAGCGGTATAGAAAATGGATGGAGGTTGAGCGTTGGCAAATTGCTGGGGTATGAGAGGAATAAAATCTTATGACAATCTTAACAATTTATAAGAATATATATATATATATATATATATATATATATATATATATATATATATATATATATATATATATATATATATATATATATATATATATATTTGTAAGTCATTCGGGGTGCTTTGTGTGAGACCCATGTTTAAAGACAAAGTGGAGGACCTGGAGTCATGAGGTGTGAGCTACATTGTTTAAACATCTTCCTTGCCAAGTCATTTAACAGGAAGAAAGAAAAGCTTACTGTGTGTATCTGGTCTTCCTCCACACTGACTTAACACACTCTTTGACTTAATGCTCACTTGGAATGTGCATGAAATTGGGGGGGGGGGGTCTTTTTCTCTCTCTGAATGTGTATAAAAAGCCAATAGTTTTATATAGACGCATGCACCATTTATCTCCGGAAACGTATTCTAACACCTGTTTGCATTTAATCTAAAAGATCTAACTCAGCCGAGGAACGCTAACCCGTGACCCTGAATTTGCCAGTTGAACATCAACGCTAATGTCTTCTTTTTTCTGAAATATGGATACACCTTGTAGTCATAGTTTCGTTTGAGCCCTTTCAAAGGCAATACCATGTGCTTTTATTTACTTGTGCTATTATGGCTCCTCCATAATGGATTAGCATTTGTTAGCTCTTTTGTTTTCTGTTTTAGCATCTTGGTGGTTAGCGTGAGGATGTGGCTTTAGGTCTGTAGTCCTAATGGAAGGCTGGTCAGTATGACTTCAGGGATCATGGTATCCTGTTGCTCTTGTACTTTCTCAATTAGCCTGATTGGTTTTGGTGTAAAATGAGGTTTGGGAGCTAATGGCACTAGACTAATAGTTAGCAATGCAGCTGATACAGCAGGCTAAGTTAGCATGCACTCAGTTGTGGTTTATTTTATCCTTCATTTAGAGACACACAGCCATCTCTTTTTTTATATGTGTCTGCTTTTATTCGACTACCTTTCCTGCGTCTATTTGCTCTGTGTTTTGTGTAATGTCTTACGTTACAAAAACTCATGTCTGTTGACTTTCTCCTCAAGTGCCTGATTTCTCTTCTCCGACTCGCTGCTTGTTCTGTGTCATTCATTCACACCATTTTTTCCCCTTTGTTTCCGTTTGATGTTTCTTTCCATCGTGGACAGCTGGCGATTATCAGTGCAGAACCGAAGGGCAACAGTGTTGTCCATTTTGTATAAATGGGAGAGATGATGTCTTTTCCTTGCTCCACATTCTGTATCTGTCCATCTCTCTCTTTATCTGCAAGCGTGGGAAAACTTGCAGGAAATGGTTGGGTGGCTATGCAGCACAACTTGTCCTGTACCCTCTTAACTCGTAACTAACCCCTAAATCCACCCAGTCTGTTTTCATACCGCATTTTATCTCTCCAGCAACTGATAAAATAATCTGAGAGAGACCAGATCATTCCGAACAAATGTCCACTTCTGTCTGTCTCTCTCTCTGTCTGTCTCTTTCTCTCTCTGTCTCTCTCTCTGTCTGTCTCTCTCACTCTCTCTCTCTCTCTGTCTGTCTCTTTCTCTCTCTCACTCTCTCTCTCTCTGTCTGTCTCTCTCACTCTCTCTCTCTCTCTCTGTCTCTTTCTGTCTCTCTCTGTCTCTCTCTCTCTCTCTCTCTCACTCTCTCCCTGTCTCTCACTCTCACTCTCTCTCTCTCTGTCTCTTTCTGTCTCTTTCTGTCTCTTTTACTCTCTCTGTCTCTTTCTGTCTCTCTCTCACTGTCTCTCTCTCTCTCTCTCTCTCTCTCTCTCTCTCTCTCTCTCCCTGTCTCTCACTCTCTCTCTCTGTCTCTTTCTGTCTCTCTCTGTCTCTTTTACTCTGTCTCTTTCTGTCTCTCTCTCCCTGTCTCTCTCTCTCTCTCTCTCTCTCACTCTCTCCCTGTCTCTCACTCTCTCTCTCTCTCTCTGTCTCTTTCTGTCTCTCTCTGTCTCTTTTACTCTCTCTGTCTCTTTCTGTCTCTCTCTCCCTGTCTCTCTCTCTCTCTCTCTCTCTCTCTCTCTCTCTCGATCTTCTGTATTCTTCCTCTTTCTTTGTTTAGAAGACTGGCAGGAAGTCTGGGGGTAAAAGTGACAGATACTGAGAAGGAGCGTTTGAAAGTGTGCTGATGATATTTCGGCAGGATGTCTTTATTAAAAGGGATTCGTTTCCAACTGTTTTGTGAGCGAGGACGTTAAATCATGGGAAAGTGAGCTGAAAAAGACATCGGAAACATTTATCAGTCAGACATTTCGGATGAAAGCTCTGAGTTAAAGCCTTTAAGGAAACAAGTCCATGTGTCTGTCAGATAGAAAAGCGAGCGAACCGTGGAAGGAAGTGGGACGAAGTGAAAGTGGTGCTGTTCCTAACCCCTAACTCCATCTATCTTTATTTGAAATGTTTTATAGAGATGGAAATGGTGAACAGATTAGTACAGTCTATTTTTGCTGAGGTACCCTTGAAAGATAATTGTATACTATGTGGAGATGCTCTGTTGCTGCAGTGTAACTACTGTGATTCTTCTCTTCCATCATGAAAATGTATCAAAAAGTATATAATTTTCCCATTTTGTCCTATTCTTCAGTACAAGTAGCACTTAAAGTGGGAAAATTAGTGCCCCCCCCCTTTTTTTTACTGTATAAATGTACACTCACTGTTCATTTTATTAGGAACACCAATACACCTGTACATTCATGCTATTATCCAGTCAGCCAATCATGTGGCAACAGCACAGTGCATAAAATCATGTAGAGACAGGTTTAGAGCTTGAGTTACTGCTCATATAAAACATTGGTGACTCTAGTGATTTTGGTTGTTGGTGCCAGATGGGCTGCTTTGAGAATTTCATAAACTGCTGATCTCCTGGGGGTTTACACAAAACTAATAATAAAAATAATAATAATAATAATAATAATAAAAACATCCAGTAAGTTCTGATGGTGGAAATACCTAGTTGATGAGAGAGAGAGGTTATTGGAGAAGACAAACTCTACAATAATTCAAATAACCATTCTTTACAACCACAGTGACCAAAAGAGCATCTCCGAATGAGGTGGATGTACTACAACAGCCTAAAGCCTAGTTCACACTGCACCGAGAGATGCTGACCAACGACAACAGACACTTTTGTCAGATCAGTGTATTAACCCTGTCTGTGTCTGTTGGCGTTGGTTGATTGCTTGTTTCACCAACTGTTCAATCGGCGTTTGTCTGAACAGTGTGGTACGATTTTCCAACAAACTCTGACGTAATCTGACCTGGGCACAACCGGTTGCCATGACGACGAGGCAAGCGTCCCTGATTTTTCCGTATTCTGTTTCATAAATAAGAAGCGAAATTGCAACAAATATTTCTAACTTACATTTGCATCAAAAAGATTGTTCATAATGTATTCTGAACATGAACGGTCTTGGCGTACCACATAGACTACATTAAGACGTCTTTCTCGGAGCTGTTGAAACAGCTTGGGGGCAAACTGTGCAACATTTCGAAAGCTCCACACATCCTCTGTCCGCATACATTTCAGTAAGCGCACTATATCTGATGTCGCAACAACCGAGGCTTCACCCACAACCTCTTTCGTTTCGCTCTTCATCTTTTCAGGCGATGAACGACACGTGAAGACACTGACAATAGTAACATTTTGATTGTGGTGAAAGGATCATCCATTTTTTAAAACCAGTCTGACTGTCTGTAGTAAAGTGTGTTGGTGTCTGTTGGGGCAGTGTGAACATGACAGTTCCCAACATTCTGAATCCAACGACCAGATTTCAAAAGTTGGGGATTGTCGGCGTTGGTGCAGTGTGAACTAGGCTTAAGATCACATCGGGGTCCACACCTGTCAGCCAAGAACAGGAATCTGAGGCTTCACTGAAACTGGACAGTAACTGGTTCACTCCTGTCACACAACAGCTATCAAGCAGAGAGCGTGAAGGCTAACACACGCTTCCTCTAGACAGTCAGTTTGATGTCTGTGGCTAGGCATGGATAAAGTGGCGTACCATGTGAGGAGAGCCTTTATGCAACATAAAAACCAATAAACTGAGTATGAGACTGGTTAACAGTGAATTATTGTTCATACCAGCACTATTAAGGTATCAATGTGCTTGTTGTTCAGTTAAAGCATGGTTCCTCGTCGTCTCCGTCGCCCGTCCCCCCCAAATTTAGGTTTTAGGTTAAACTGATTACCCAGACGATTAAAATTTAATATTAGGCGAAGTCCCCCTGAATTCACTGTCTGAAACAGAGCGGCACATGCTCAAATACAGGAAGTGTGTTTTTTGGATTGATAATGTGAGCATTTCCTCTCTGGTCTGTCTCCCACTTTTTCTCTCTTCCCCAGAAGTAGATTTCATTCCTGATGTTAAATTCCTCTTTTCTTCAAAAAAAAAAAAAAGAAAGAAACGCAAACACACCCACCCACACAAATACACGCACGTGCACTCACGTGCATGTAGGTCCTGCTTATTAGAAGAAATGTAGTAGCTTGATTTAATGGATGTCTCTGGGTCAGTACATTTGTGTAAATAACGTCCTTATGAAGTGTGCACTTGGCTGCTTGGTCCAGGGGGATGTTTTCCTCCCTTTTGTGGCAAAGGAATGACGAGTATCTTAAACTTTCATACTGAAACTAACTGAATTATCGACCCAGTCTCTAGTGGGAGTGCATGCATGCGTGGTGTGTGCAGAAAGAGTGTGAAAGAGAGGCATATATGGTGAGGAGGTGATCAGAACTGGTTTAGTATAATATACATGGTGGCGAATGCTAGAAAGAAGAAAAGATGAGAAACAGAGGAAGAACGGTGAGCAGAAACACATTGTGTTTTTCCCTTTCTCCAGCCTCTTGTTCTATCTCTCTTCTCTTCCTGTTATTATGGCTCATCTTCTGTGATTAGCTACATACTTCCTATCATCTCCTCCCTCTCATTTGCAAACTAAATCCTCTCTAATTTGCTCTCTCTCTCTCACACACACTCGCACTCTCTCTCACACACACTCACTCACTCACTCACTCACTCTCTCTCTCACACTCACTCACTCTCTCTCACACACACACTGACTGTCTCTCTCTCACACACACACACTCACTCACTCACTCACTATATCTCTCACACTCACTCACTCACTCACTCACTATCTCTCTCTTTCTCACACACACACACACACACACACACTCACTCACTCACTATCTCTCACACACTCTCTCTCTCACTCACTCACTATCTCTCTCTCTCACACACACTCACTATCTCTCTCTTTCTCACACACACACACACACACACACATAACTGGTGTTGTTTTAGTGGCTGACTACTCTTCTTGCATTTATTACTACAGCTGAGCAAAAGAAGGGCTTGAAGTGGATAATGTTCTCAAATGTTGCTCATGTCACTAATAATTAACGTACATGCTTTCACACAACTCCATGCTTTGTCATGCGAACATCAGGCTCCTGCAGGTCTCTCGAGTTCTTCCACTATAAATGTGGTGAACCATGTCTTGGTGGACCTCGATTGTGCACAGGGGTATTGTCTTGCTGGAACATGTTTGGGCCCATTAGTTACAGTGAAAGAAAACATTCTAGATTATTGTGTGCTTCTTTTGTGGCACCAGTTTGGGGAAGAACTGGGTGTGATGGTCAGGTGTCCACAAACTTTTTGCCATATAGTGTGCAATTGAACTGAGCCAAAATCTAATTTAAAATCAGCAGTTCAGCTCAATTTTCTTATTGCCCTAAGTAGAGTGCTGCAGGGGTGACGACATGGGTGTCGGCCAACCCATGAGTTAGCATCACCCTGGTTCCCTCGACAAAAAGCCAATAGGATTTTCCCCAGTGGCTTTTGGATTATTGCAGAAAATAGTCCGTGACATGTTCTTACATGTTCCGTTCATCAAGATAACCTTCACACAGCACAACTTTTCTGAATTTTGAAGACTAAATACAATGACCAGAAGTAAAAAAGCTGAAGTCCAGCGATAAACGAACTACACCGCGGTCGCATTACTTCAACATCATCACCACTAAGCGTCCGATAGATTTTTTTGCACTACAATTGGAAAATACTATACATAGATAAATCTACAAGTTGGAATAGTCTGCAAGAGCGCGAGTATAAACACGACTAGGCTGTAGCAGATCAGTTTTCCTGTTCGGCATGATGACGTTTAATGTCGAGCTCCGCAGTCCCGTTTAGCCACTTGCTTGCAACCGCCTTTTTCAAGACACGTGAAAAGCTTAAAAAAAATCACGGGTGGGGTATTACTGATGTATTTTATATCGTAGAATAAAATATGAAACCGCAGTCCTTATTTCATGCATTTAACCAAAAACCCATTCAAAAAAATAAATAAATAAAAAAACAAACCCATTGACTTCAGGATGATGCTAAAATGCTAACGCCGTTCCGGGTTTTAGGGCTGCAGCACTCTATAAGTCTTTGTTCTAAATGTGTTGCCTTTTGTGAATTGTACATACGTTTAATTGGCTAGAAAGTACAGTAAACGTGGCTATTGTACGAGAAGTCTGAGTGGGTGGAGTAAAGCGATGGTTCCACGCGATGGACAGGACACATTGCAGTACTTTGTGAATATTCGATCATTCATCTTCAGCAAGTACGTTATCCTGGGAATACCGTGCACGAGCCGGGAATACACCCCGAATGGGCACCGTGAACACACACGCTCATACACTCATTTACACCTAGGGATGACTTTGTGTAGCCAGTCTGGCATGTTTTTGGAAGCTGGAAGGAAACCCACGCAAACACAGAGAGAACATGAGAAACCGAAAAGATCTCGGATGAAACCTGGAGCTGTGAGCCATCCTGACTTCTTATTGATTTATTTATGTATTTATTTATTATAATCTAGGAGAACAAACCCCATTTTCAGGAACCTAAGGGATATGGAACATGAGGAATGAGAGAAATGTTGGCTGGTTCAGCATTGGCACAAAGTGGAACAGAATTGAAGCTGGTTTTGTCCGTTTTTATTCATGTCCACTTTCCTCATTGAGCTTTATTAAGTATTTGAGCAAAAACGGGTTTGGTATGAGCTTTAAGTAATTGAAGGAATGAAGAAATGAACTGTGAGTGTGCGGTGTATTTTGTGAGAAATGTCTGTAGCAGAGTCTCAGTCTGTCCTTGTGTCTTTTTCTGCTTACTGGAACTGAGAGTAAGGAGCTGTACGCACTGTGAGGGACACAGAGCAGGTACGAGAGACAGGACGTGATGGAGGACGATTCCTGGCTCTCAGGAGTATAACATGACCACGATGCTGCCGCACGCACACACGCACACACACGCGCACACACACACACACGCACGCACACGCACACACACACACACACACACACACACACACACACACACACACTCTCTCTGTCTCACACACACACACTCACTCAGTCTCTCTTTCTCTCTCTCTCTCTCTCTCTCTCTCTCTCTGTCTCACACACACACACTCACTCTCTCTCTCACACACACACACACACACACACACTCTCTTTCTCTCTCTCTCTCTCTCTCTCTCTCTCTCTCTCTCTCACACACACACTGTCTCTCTCTCTCTCTCTCTCTCTCTCACACTCACTCTCTCTCTCTCTCTCTCTCTCTCTCTCTCTCTCTCTCTCTCTGTCTCTCACACACTCACACACTCTTTCCTCTCTCTCTCTCTCTTTCTCTCTCTCACACACTCACACTCTTTCTCTCTCTCTCGCTCTCTCTCTCTCTCACACACTCACACACACACACAAAACCTTGTCTCAAGACCAAACAGGAAGAGACTACTGCTACCAGTTACTAGAGTTACATTCCACTGTGTGTGTGTGTGTGTGTGTGTGTGTGTGTGTGTGTGTGTGTGTGTGTGTGTGTGTTAGAGAGAAAAGCACCTGGTCAAAGTATCATAAATCACAGGAGTATCCTTTAAAATGACTTTGCATTCAATTTTAAACACTAACCACATGAAGCAAAAATACTAGGAGGCAAATTCATCATTTTTTCCCTCACTCACTCACTCACTCACTATCTCAGGTGTCAGATTATTTCTACACCCATAGTAGTGTTTGCGACATTGATATTGTAAGAAGATATTACATTTAAAATCTGTTCCATCTTTATGCAGCTCATATGCACGATGACGTCCTATTCACTAGAAAAGCACACTACATAGGGTGTGACATAAAGGCTCCACAAACCCTTCATGGTGAACTCTATTTGAGATGAAACCATAGACACCAGCGACTTCAGTAAGAGCCTGTGGGAACTGATTAACTACTGATATCAAATTTAGGACAAGTCGACTGCTTGTTTTTATAATTAAGTAGAATATTGGTACATCATGTTCAAAATGTAATGGGAAAATCTGCCGTACACGACGGATTCATTCGTCCTTCATTTCATTTCGATTATCAAACCGTTCCTAATCATTTTAGGAATGATCCTTGTGCTACGTCATGATTGCAGACATGAGATCACTGAATCGTGCCTTTTGAATATGTAAATATTATGAAAAATGGATTAGTAATGGAACAGTGAATTAGTTCTGTGTCGTAGCAGTGTTTCAGGATTTGTTTCTTTCTGTCAGTCCTGGACAAAAGGTCCAGTCAGAGTCTCAGGGTTAGAGGTCGGAGGTCAGAGACGAGCCTCAGGCTTCGGGAACGAGGACGTCACATTCGTCATCCAGGTTACTTCCAGCATTACACAGCACTATTTAACACACAAAGCACACAGAGTTGTTTTGTTGCTCACTTATTTTGATCATCCATCCCTACAGAGGTTTTCTAATCCCCCCCCCCAACACACACACACACATTACGAGTTGCAGTGAATGACTTTTTGTTGTGGCATGTCGTATAGTATGTTGGAGTTTCCCGTACTTCTGTTTTATGAACCTCTCGCCGTTCCTGTTCATCCAGGTCCCGCTTGCCAGCCTGAGCCACAACACGACTCAGAAAACCAGTCTGACTTCAGGAGAGTGAATATGTTCAGACAATAGCAGTTAGAGAGTAGAGCTTATCTTCCAAAAGCTCTTGTTCCATGGACAAACGTAGCAGTTTAGATTCTGGTGCTTTTGATGTCAGTGTAACATTTCTTAAATCAGTATCTATGAAAAGTGATGCACATTTTGTTAACATTATGCTGTAAAGTTTTTATTATTTATTTTTTTTATTATTATTTTTATCTTTATACAATTTATAGTCAGTAGTCCGCCAGTGTGTGAGAACGCTGTGTGAGAAATAGATTGTTTGACTTCATGTCAAGGCAGTGATAGTGACGGAAGAAAACCCTGTGTGTGTGTGTGTGTGTGTGTGTGTGTGTGTGTGTGTGTGTGTGTGTGTGTGTGGTGGATCTCGTGCCCTCTTGCCACCGCTCGATGTAAAAGAAACAGCACTGAGCTCTGAGATGAAACATGCCATGGGAAAATAAAAACCTGTGTGCGCGTGAGTGTGTATGTGCGTGAGTACACGCGTGTGTGACGGAGAGAGAGAGTGAGAGTGCGTGTGAGAAACCCGTCATGTGCTACAGAGACATAAGCAGCTAAATGTTATATTTACAGCATTCCTGCACAGCTCCAGGAGAATAGAACATGTAAACACACGCTTTAACATGCGCACACACATGCAGGATTACTCAGCCTACAGAAAGACACGGGAAGATATGTGACAAATCCAGACTTGTAAAAGCACTTGTGTTAAACACAACCTGTGGTACAACTGGGTATGTACTGCCTAGGTGGCACCGGTTGAACAGCTTGGGTTTGGTTTTTCTTTTCTTTTCTTTTTTGTTTTGTTTCTCTCTGCGTGGATTGTTTGTTTCGGTGCTTAAAACGTTTCCTGTACGCGAAGCCGATACAGAGAGCTCTGGTCCTGCTGGATAAGATACAGTAAGAGGTGTATGACAAGTTTGTCCCTTCAAGATCGCCGTCGTTAAAGAGGCGTAATGACGAAGCGGCCCGAGGCCGAAGATAAACGGGGCAATTTGCCAACATGTTTATAAAATTTCTGAGTTAATGTCGGTATCATCACTTTCGATTAACGTGTAGCCTAATAATATGTTTATAATTTGTTCCTAATCTTGATTCTGCTCGGTCAGAATAAATGACTTACAGTAAACATCCTAAATCCAAATACGGTAAAATACTTGACATTGGGTTACTGATCAGAAGGTCAGGAGTTCAAACCCCAGCACTGACAAGCTGCCACTGTTGGGCCCTTAGGCAAGGCCCGTAACCCTCACCTGCTCAGATGTAGAAATGAGATCAATGTTAGTCGCTCTGAATAGATAGATCGATAGGTCCTCAAAGAGGAAATTTGTTTCCACCGTGGGTGCGTAGAAAAACATACACAACATCACCATACATATAAACCATCATAAACAATCACAGGCATAGAGGGGAGAAGGGGACAAAAAGAAAACATCAGGATCATACAACAAATGCCAGCGCATAAGATGACATCACAATGGCTGATTAGCCATAGGAACAGAGCTCCTACCATAGCTGGCCTTTCTGCACATGGGTAGTCTATACCTGCGGCCAGAAGGAAGGGGTTGAAATATTGATAAAGTGGGTGGTCTGGATCATTTAAAAAATTTTATGTGCCTTCCGGAGCATATTTGAAATGACAGTCCAATAAATTGGGGTTGGGAATCCCAATAATTTTTGTCGCTAAATTAGTTATCTTCAAGAGCTTGTTCTTATTGGTAACTGTTAGCATATGGAAAAAAAACAGATGGCACCATAGATAAGAACCAGCTCAATAATACTCCGATACAGAAGAAGAAGCAGACTAGGTTAACGACAAGGGCGTCTGCCAAATGCTATAAATGTAAATGCTTGTAAACTTTTGAATCTGATTAAGTTTGCTAACGTAATCTTTGCGTTCACCTCATGACCCATGTTAGGTGAAAAAAAAATGGGTCTGTATTATTCAAAGTAGGATGGCAAGCAACATTCTGCTGAAACTATTATGATTTAAAAAACCAAGCACAGCACTTGAATACCATACCTGCAAACCAGTCGCTTGTGTCTCTTTTGTTTAGCGGTTGGATTAGTTGGTGAAATTCTCCGTGTTTTCTGCGTGATTGAAGGGTGGGGTGTGCCCAAGCACAACGTTTTTTGTCTCGCTTCTCCATAAGTAACCCTAGTAGCAGAGCTTCTGCAAGGGATTTGCGGTGCTGTAAATCCATCCTGTGCAAAAACTTCCTCATCGCTTAGCAGCGGCAGACACCACGGCAGCGCAAGTGTTTTCCACTCGTTTTTAGGCGCTAAATGGCCCCTAAACCACATGAATCAGAAATCCGCTAATTTCCCATACACTGGAGTGAGACCACAGACGTCTCTCGAGCTGTCGCGACCTTTTTCCCAATACAACATCTTTGGTGCAGCGCTTCGTGATACGTTTTTTCCCCTAACGTTACCCCATCAAACTTTTCCCAACCTGTTAGTACGCTTGTTAGCACGTAAGCTAACGTCAGTCAGTTCAGAATGAATCGGAATACTTTCGCTGAGTTTTTAAGACTCCCACTGCATCCGTATTTCTGTCTGATTTGAACGTCTGTCGTTCTCGAAAGTTACTAGGGGAATAAAAACGAACACGTAATGAAAAAGACCCGCTGTGTTTTAATGAGTGATCGTGTTGACCATGGTTGCGTGTTAACATGATCAGCGTTTGCTAATGTATTCTATTTAGGGATGTAAATTTTATGAAACCTTTTTTTGCTTCAAAGTCGCGAAACAACAGTTTGGTTTTGAATATTTGTGTATGAGCTTCACCTTGGTCATATACACTGATATATAAATAATTATATATATATATATATATATATATATATATATATATATATATATATATATATATATATATATATATATATATAATATCCATCCATCCATCCATCTTCTATACCGCTTATCCTTCAGGGTTGCGGGGAACCTGGAGCCTATTCCAGGGAGTATCAGGCCCACGGCGGGGTACACCCTGTATGGGGTGCCAATCCATCGCAGGGCGCAATCCCACACACATTCACACACCCATTTATACACTACGGACACTTTGGACATGCCAATCAGCCTACCATACATGTCCTTGGACTTGGAGGAAACCAGACTACCCAGGGGAGAACATGCAGAGATATATATGTATGTGTGTGTGTATGTATGTGTATATATATATATATGTGTATATATATATATATATATATATATATATATATATATATATATATATATATATATATATATATAAACATGTCACCTTTTTCACCTCTTCTGAGTTCGCAGGTCTGGAATACTTAGCTAAACTTTGAGATTAGTTACCTGCCTCGAACGGGTTCTTGTTTTGGTAACGCTGACTCTAATTTCAGGATTGCGTTAAGTACAAGCTTCCAACTTGTTATCTTTTCCAAACATGTTATTGCTGGGATTTTTTTTTGTGTGACTTGACACGAGTGACCTCCTGTTATATGCAAATGTGGGAAAAACATCAGGCTGTTCCACCCTTAAATTTAATATGAGTGTAATATCTATGGTTTTAAATATTTTTTTTAGTATGGACTGTATACTATTAGGACAGTTCGGCTTTATAGTACTGTATATGAAAGATGAACGTGTTGTGTGTGTGTGTGTGTGTGTGTGTGTGTGTGTGGGAGGAGCTGAATCTCCGAACCGTCGTTTTACAGTGAATTGAATTATGACGTAGGAGGAATGCACAAGACGTTTCGTTTCTGTCGTGCATAAATTCGATTTGGATCACATGTAACATGCATGTAAACAGATATTCGATAGATCAGGGGTACTCGATAGACGGAGTCCAGTCTGGATTCGGACTGAATTGCGATTCAATCCGGACCGAGATCTAAATCTCTAGTTATCTGACACCTGGCTAAGTGATTGTGTAAGTATACGAGTATAAAAGTTGGTTGTGAGTATAGAATCATACAGACAAACAAAAATAAAGCCAGTACTTTAGTACTTTCACGCCCCTTTTGTTCTAAACTGTTGGCATGTGACAACAACATCCAATCAGAGCAGTGTACCGGCATCACTATGACTAAGCTGTATTTCCACACTCTCCGGTCCTTCCGTAACAATGTTTCAATGTTTGAGGTTCGTCAGGTAGCTAATTTGTTTTGCTGAGTGGCGTTAGCAAATTAGTAAATGTCAGAAAAGCTACGAAAATGGCCTTTTCCAAATGGTCAGATCGAAAGAAAAGGAAGATTGATGGTGAAAACCGTGTGTTTTTATAAAGATGAATGGACAGACAAGTATTCACGCATGCATTTATTCTTCCTAACAGAAGCACCAAACCTGTGTGCTTAATTAGCAGTGAGACAGTGGAGATTGTTAAGAGTCGTAACATTAAGCATTTGTCACACATTTGTTAGTTCTGTAGTTGATCGGTCATAAACCTGCATAAAATTGTCCTACTTTGTGGACGATTTTTTCAGCTCAGTGGAAAATTGGTAAGCGGACCAGAAAGATTTCGATTTGAATACCAGTTTATGGCCTTTAAACAGTCCGTTCTGAATCAGCAAACCAAATTATTTCATTTAGATTAGACAAAAAACGTACGCACATAGCATAGGCCATGTTCCAAATGGTCCTACGCTCCTCGTCCAAGTCCACTCTGTGGTGAGGTTTCGGAGATGTTCATGGACATGACGGCGAGGGGATGACTTTTTCCTTTGGGGAAAAAGTCCTCAAGATGAAATCACATTCCCGATCGTTGACTTGTGTTCCGTGCAGGGTTTTCATTCGGAGATCCACACCGCACTGAGTCTCATTACTAACTCAAACATTTATGCTGATTGTTTCCTTAAGCTCCAAGTGGGAAATAATTACACATAACTGGATGTAATGCAATTACCAGAGAAAATTTGAATGATTTGCATAAAATCACACTGAGAAGAATCATGACCGCTCATGGTACTGTAGCTTCATATACAATTATGTGGTGCTAAACTATGGGCTAATTATTTTGTTTTTTGTTTTAAATGATTTTTGGGGGGTTTTTTACAAGGTGCGCTGCTTAATGACTGTGACAAATTAATAATGAGGAAGAAGTCCTACAAGTCTCGATAGTACTCAAATGTTATCGTCTTTTTCTCTTGTTTTCTGCCAATTCGCTATTTGTTTCATGCAAGAGACCACAGCTGAGTCTACTTCAATGCAGACTTCATGTAAAGGTGAATAGAGGGACACTCATGGGACACCCTATTTCCTCACGAACCTCACATGCATGCAGAAATGAGGACCGCGAGACCTCTTCAGGCACAGCGACGGCTATTGACTGGCTCCACATTTTCCGACTTTACATCGGTTTTAGAGGGCATGTGAACAACCATACTGTGTGTACTATGTCAAATAAAACTATCATATGTAGCAGATGTTCACTTTTTATACGGTCGCATGATTATCTTAAGATCCGATTTGTCACTCTGCTCCTTATTAATTATTAATATCTGATCTGCGTATACGTTGCAGACCTGGTTTATCATGTGCTCTATCATTTGTTTCAGCTTGTCAGAAAAAAAAATGTCCCGTATCTTGCCATAACACCATCCTAAGGGGAAACGTGTGTGTCCATGTCCCTCTGTGCCGGCTGCGATCGGACTCCTACCGGGAACCTCTAACCCGTCACACACACACTCGAGGGAACATTCAAGTCAACAACTTAATCATTCCAGAGAGCAAGAGAATGCGAGTTAGGTTGCCAAATAAGAGAAAATCGCAAAGAATAAAAGCGGTGATGACACAGAGAGAAGAGCGTTTGCTTTAAAAGATGAAGAGGTCAAGAGAGAAAGGACGATACAAAGGCTGAAAAGATGAAAGAGGAAAAGAGCGAGGATTGTCAAACAGAGAATGAGTGATAGTATTTACAGTCCTGTTCTGCTTTGTTTACCGGGCCTGTTTATGAGCTGCTTTTTTGTACAGAGCGCCCGAGCTCAGCCGTACTGGTGCTCTTTTTTTTTTCTTTTCATTATTAAAAACTTTTTTTTTTTTTTTTAACCGCAATAGTTTCGCTACATCCTCCTGCACACCCTGTATTTCTGCTGGAATGTGGATTACTGAGCAACCCTTAAAACCACATAACGTTTAGTCTTGGAGGTGTAGTGCATTTGTAATTAATGGTCAGTGTTTTGTGAGTCCTGCAGTGACGTCTCGATGTGATCTCATTCCAGTGTGGGACTGTAGAGAACTAGAAGGCTCCTGCGCCATATGCATAATGACCTCATCATGAGTCTGTTGTTCATGAAATTGTCAAAGGAAAGACTTTTTCAAAGGTCGCATGAGTTCTTTGCACAGCTCAGTGTCTCCAGGTCATGCCGTGACTGGGAAATCAGGCCTAATATCTGGTCGATCATCGCTCATTAATATGTCGTACCTTTTTGTCATATCACATTTGAGATTTCGTCCAAAATTAACTTCTTGTCTTCTCTCCTTTTCCCTTGCTACAAGTCCTCATTTAGATCCTGTAAAATCCCATCTCGGCTTTTTCAATGTCGAGCTTTTGCGCTTCATATTTGAGCAAGGATTATTTCGCTCCACTTACCACCTTCAGCCGTGCGGCTCTGTCGACAGTGTTCGGTGTTTTAACACAAGCTCGACTTAAAAGCTTTGTTCTTCGCCGTCTCCCGTGAATAACAGGGCGACTTGCCGGAAAAGCCCGAGTTCAGAGCAGCAGATGGTTCGAAAGTACGCTCATGCAATTGTTTATAACGTTCTATTTTCATTTTCTCCTCAGGAGACCGAGATCGTGGACATCAGCCATATCAGAGACACCAGAACAGGGAAGTTTGCCAAGATACCAAAGGTACTGTGTACGTAAGAGAGTGTGATTTTACATTAACTGTTTTATAGCTTTAATGGTGTGTGTGTGTGTGTGTGTGTGTGTGTGTGTGTGTGTGTGTGTGTGTAAGAGAGCATGTTTGAGTGTCATTTTATAGCCTTAGTGTTTTTAACCCTTCTGTGTGTTAGTGTGCTTTTTCAGGTCTGTGGAATTAAACCTGAATAAATAAGAGGCATGTATAATTGTACGTACATTCCTTGACATACTAGTATATACTAGAAAATTCTAGTTGGAGAAACCTCATTGAGCGTCCACTCTGAGGTCGTGTCTGCCTGCTCGGTGCGGTGTCCTTAGGAAGGTTTATTGGCAGGCATTTCTGGACGATGTGCTTATGTTCGCAAGTTCAGACCTCCCTGACTGACCCACAAAGCCCTGTGCCAGGCTTTACAGCCCTCCAGTGAGGGAGAAATATCCCCACCCCATTAGCTCTGCCAATTCAATTCCATTTGAACGGTATTATATTGTCACAAAGCAGCTTTATGGAAATCCGGGATGTAGATTTATATCCCTAATGAGACTCAGAGGAACCAGACTGAAAAGGGAGCCGATGCTCTTCTTGGTCACGTGGGATAGTGGGATGTTGGTCATTACAGTATCCATGTGTAGAAGAGGAGCGTTAATACAATGCTAAGCACGGTGAAAGTATCTTCAGTATGAAGATATTGTGAGGAGTCCTGGGATTAGCACAGGACACAGGTCTTCAGGATTACAGCAGCAGATCGTTACAAGTGTAAGTCAGTGGCACGCAGGTAGGAAGATTCAGTAGAGCAGGAACGTGAGTCTTAAGCATAAACAGGTCAGCCCCAACACAAACACACACACAAATGCGTGCACATTTATACCCACACATTGGCCTTCCACTCTTATCACTGTTCCAGTGCTTGTGCAGAGGAAGCCACGCTGGCTGCGGTGTAACGACTTCCTGGAAGTGTTCGGTGTCTCATGCACCCAGGGATGAAGAACGTCTATTTCGCTGAGGTCCAGAATCTGACTGTGTGTGTGTGTGTGTGTGTGTGCGCGCGCGTGCATGTGTGTGTGTAGGATTCACGTGTGCGTGACGTGCTGGGCTTTGGAAAACCAGAGGGCAATGCGGAGGCTAAGCTAGTAACAGTCGTCTACGGCAACGACCTGGTTAACCTCTCCTTCCTTAACTTCCAGGCCATGGAGGTGGACATTGCCAAGGTAACCACAGCAACCAAGCACCACACACCCCCTCTTTGCGATGACCGTCTATTGTTTCTCTGTCATGTCTCTCTCTCTGCAACTCTGTCAGCTATCAATAATCATTTATTAAAAATGCAAAGGCCTTTTTCATCCCCAAGGACACTATCCTTAAAGCTAGACAAAACACAAGGCGGCTAAATTAGCTTATGGGTAAAGCAAAAACAAAACCATCGATATATAATGATATAAAACATATAAAGGAAAAAAACAGCAGTCGAAATATAATTGAAATCAATTGGAGCCAAACAGAAGAGGAACTAATAAATTGATTCTTTTCACTAGAACGTACGCTATCTTAGGAAAGCATAATTATTAATGGGGTTTCCCTTTACATCTCTCTCACACTGGTTTATTCTGTTTACTCATTGTTTGTGTGTGTGTGTGTGTGTGTGTGTGTGGGTGTGGGTGTGGGTGTTTACTGTATCTCCAGGTGTGGACTGAAGAGCTGTTTAAACTTGCCACAAACATACTGTCCCACAATGCCTCACGCAACACCTTCTTACTCAAGGCGTGAGTATTGGGTGTGTGTGTGTGTGTGTGTGTGAATGTCTCTGTGATTTTGTACATATGTAGGGATGCAATGAGCTGCTGATTTGCATCGACTTAAAAGGCAGTTATTGAAATGAACATAGATCAGTTATTATTGTTTACAATTTATTAGGATTGATTACTATCAAACAAGGGCAGATAACTGGTATGAAAACACACACACACTTTTAATACTCACCAATTATACAAATTTCAATAAGAGCCAGAATATCTACGTTTTGTGTACGTTTATTAGCTATATGTCAACGCAAATTCATTTTGTGTGTGTGGGTAAACATGTCCTTATCATTAACAGCGTGTAGCTTGTGATGTTTTGCAGTGTTTTACATGGTGCTGTACATATGCAGTAACACGCACATCTGTCACATCCTCTGTCACATCTGCTCTCTTGCTCCCCATTATTCAACCTTGCAAGGCTACATTCATCCTCCAGGCCAAAAAGAAAGAGCTATAGGCTGCTGTCTCATTCTGTCCCCAATATCTTGGGATCCGATTTTAAATTTAAAAAAAAATTAAGAAGTAGTAGTAGTAGTAGTCTGAAATCGTGAGCTGTGATTTGATGCTCTGATAACAGTTGCGTTCCTGTGCTGCCTTCACGCTCGTCAGATCCTAATCTCACTTGTTAATACGTAATTATGAAGTCCTTGGATGCGTATACTAAAAAATACAGATTTAACTTCAATGCGTTGTGACATGAAATATGAAATTTAGATATTTTGAAAGCTCCTTTTCATAATTATAAATTGAAGGTATGCTTATGTCTAGCTTTCAGGTGGGAAATAAATGTAAATATGATCATTCTTATGGCACATGAACGCAACATTACCCCATTTAGGATTTTTTTTCTTGTTGTTTATTATTATTTTTTATTTTAATGTAATAATGGATAAGGTAGTTGGTACATTACAATGGTTCAAAATTGGCGTTACTTTCTCAAATCAAATTCTTCCCCAACAGATACACCAAGCTAACAGTGCAGGTCACCCAGGATGGGAAAATCCCACTAAAGAAGTGAGTACGAGCTTACACACACACACACACAGCTGTTTTAATTTCACCACATCTTGTTTCATAAATTTGGTTTTCCTTCCCCTCTGTACTTTTGTTTTCAGTTCTGCTGTGTGAAACCGAGTAGTGCACGGGTCTCAAAACAAAGTGTATGCAGAATTGGATAAACTGATGTTGCTCGTAATAATACTCAGAGTTCTCCTACGCTCTCTTTCTTAGTATTCTGAAGCTGTTTTCTGACAAGAAGCGAGTGGAGTCAGCGCTGGAGCAGTTCAACCCAATGGCTAACAGGGTATTCACTCATTAATCCATCATTTATCCCTCATGCAGTCAGTGCTCATGTCTTTCCCCTAGTCCCCTAGTGCTATATAGCTTCCTCCTTATGTGTGTGTGTGTCAGTCTGGCTGATTTTAGTATGCTTCTCTAAACAAGCATGATTTTGTGACTGTATACGTCCAAGTAACTGACATGGCCCAAAGTTCTCTCTTGCTAGAGCGGTGAATTCAGGAGCAGTAGAGATTGTATCCTATTCTGGCACTTCTGCATGCAGGTCTAATTTTTTTCCCTCTTTCGGCTGCTCCCGCCACAGTGGAGCACCCGTCCGCATAATTTAATTCTGGCCCAAGTTTTACGCCGGACGCCCTTCCCGACGCAACCCTTCCCAAATTCCGGGCTTGGAACCCGGCACTGAGAGTGCACTGGCTCATGCAACCCTCCAGTGGCTGGGGTCGGTTCCCTGACCGGGAATCGAACCCGGCCCGCGGCGGTAAGTGCGCCCTGCATGCGGGTCTAACAATAAAACAAAATGAAAACTTGCAAACATATCATCAAAGAAAACATAACAGACCATGCAGTAGCAGTCTGGTCAGCAGCCATGACAAAGATGATGGAGGCCTAGGACATTCATAACACGTGAAAAAACCCGCAATTATACAGGTTGGAGCTATGACATTAGCACTTTCAAAAACCTGATGAGTCTTAACATCCACACACAGTAAAAAATAGAGTTTTAAATTAATAAATAAATAAAGCTTTGTTTTCTGTGGCCCAAAACCCATTTTATGTGTGCATACAGTGATAAATATACGTGATCTGTGACCAGCATGCAGTTCATGTCACGACAAGTAAGAAATGAAACAGCTCAGGGATTGTTTTGATTCGGCCGACGGCACGAGCACGCTGGTATTCACAGTCGTACCGATATATTCCGTATAACGAGTGCAAGATTGCTTTTATACAACATTTTTATAAATAAGAAATTAACATTGAGTAACTGACATCCAACTGGCTTACGCCAAATAATCAGTTGTGTTTGCAGCGTGAAGGGGAAATGGATCCCAAAGAAGCCACACTCACTTTTATAGCCTGTATAGGTTAGCTCTAGCTCACAATGATTTGTAAAAGGTTGGCATTCCTGTTAAAGGTTGGCTTCCCTCCTTGCTTTTCATCTTCATCTGACAACGTTCCTATTTTAAGTCAGAAGTTATATGAAGAACGTATCGTTTGCTATGTCCGCTCATGATGATGTTAACGCTACAGTAGAAACAGTGGGAGTGTCGCTTGAATTGTCGTGCCGAGCAAGCAGAGGGATACGCACAGAGAAGGAGGGAGCGTGAGGTTTAAGTTGTGGAATGATATTGGATTATATTATATTCCTACCTGCACCTGCATAGTGAAAGAGTAAATTATAGTGATAATGATACTTTATTGGTCACATCTACATTATAGCACAGGGAAATTCTCTTTTCTTCACATATCCCAGCATGTTAGGAAGTTGGGGTCAGAGCGCAGGATCAGCCATGATATGGCGCCCCTGGAGCAGGGAGGGTTTTGCTCAAGGGCCCAACAGTGGCAGCTTGGCAGTGCTGGGGCTTGAACCCCCGACCTTCCGATCGGTGACCCAGAACCTTAACCGTCAAGCCACCACTGCCCCTATTTAACTAAATGCTGACGTGTAGAGTTGGGGAGGAAATCATTTTGGTATAAGATTACAGAAAAAAACAGAAATGTCTTCTTTTGAAACTGATTATTTGTTCACAAATTGTTCACAGTGTGACCTGGGGCAATAAAATGAACAACAAAACAAGGGGGTTTGTTTCAGATTGTCCAGGCGGCCGCTGGTTACTGCAAGCCGTTAAGCTGTAGCACACTGCCCCCAGCTGGTGCACATCAGAATTTCAAATCAGACTATGGTGAAATTACAGGGCAGGGGTGTCAAAACGTATCTGTGAGGCCTCTTTTTATTTTTCATGCCACCCTGATTCATTAGTCTATTTTTGTCTGAGGGTTTTCTTCTGCTTGGTTGGAATGAAAAGCTACAGCCACACAGGTCAGCTAATTGGACAGTCCTGGTGTAGGGATTAATATAAAGCTGAGTCTCAAATGCTGTTCTTTGTGCAATAGTAGGGTGTTCACACAGGGCAACTCGGACAGATGTGTTGTGTTAGTAATACCTGGATGGTATACTAAAAGACATCATGAAGTGCGATACTTGTTGTAGATTAAGAAAAAGGGCCTTAGTTGTCAAGGGTGGAGGCTGCTGCTGAATATTTTTAAATAGCTGACGCACCAAGCGAGAATGTTGCTACGCTACAGTCGTAAATTGGTAGCAAAAAGTTTTGGCTGCTCTAGTGCTTGTCAGTTACAGAAAGTACAGCACAATGACTTTCCGTTTAGTGCAAAATGTTTAACATGAGATTAATAACCTAAAAATTCCAGTCGCTAGATGCTACTGTATGTGATGGGTAGTATGAGAATTATTTGAGACACATTTGAGACACAGCCCCAATGTTCAAATTAAGTCTGACATAGGAATTGACCATTACTATGAAAGTTATTATTGCCCTCATGGAAATCTGGTAACCCCTGTCCTTTAAAGCTTTGATATTGCCCCATGAAAACATTAGATCAGATGAATCAAGTGATTATTTTATTTTTTTGTATTTAGACCACTGCAAAACTGGAGCTTATCCACTGACCGCATCAGTGTAGAAGTACAAGTCTTTTCTACAACATCAAAGCGTTCAAAAGCTATTTGCTTTGTCTCCCTCAGGCAGACGGGATCAAGCTGGAGGAGTTCACCTGGGAAAAGTTCCAGAGCTTCGTGAACAACCTGTCTGTGAGGCCCGAGATCGACCGCATCTTCGTGCAGCTGTGAGTGATGGACAGAGGATGAGAATATTCCGCTCATTTGATTCAGATTTTATTTATTTATTGTAAGCTGTAATGAAATGTAAAAGGGATCATTTTATGTGATGTATACCACATGACTAGCATACATTGTGTGTGAATACCACACACAAGAACGTCAACACATTTCCCTGGACTGGAAGTTAATAAGGAAGGAATAAAACAGTGTAACCTGCTGCTGTGGCAAAATATGGCAGTTTGCCAACTATAGTATGGCACATCATATTTTTTTAATTAGTTTGCAGTTAAAATGTATGTTGTGGAATATCTGCCTTCCTGTTATCACTTATGATATAAAAAATAGTTTTTTCTTGTTTTGTTTTTTTTTTGCCAATACATTGAAGACATTTGGGTTTGAGATCAAAAGATGAATATGGGATGATAGATCAGAATTTCAGCTTTTATTTCCTGATGATTACATTTCGGCATGTTAAACAACTTGGAACATGGCACCTTTTTGTTTGAACCCACCCATTTTTTCAAGTGATCACAAATATTGGAACACATGACTGAAGGGTGTTTTTTGCTGCCCAGGTAGATGGATTGTCCTCTGTAGTTTGATTAATTGATTGAACAGTTAATAGCTCTGAATGTCTACTCTTGGATTAAGACCTGGGCTTCACCTGTGAAGACTGCATTTGTTGTTAAAAAGGATAAACTAACATGAAGACCAGAGAGCTGTCTATGGGAGCAAAGCGAGGCAATTTGATGCTAAGAAAAAAGGGGAAATCGATGATTACGTTAAGACTATCTGTTCCAATACTTTTTGCATACCTAAAAATTGGATGCTCTGCCACTAAAGGTGGCATGTTGTTTAACACATCTAGATGTAGTTATCAGGAAACGAAAGCTGAAATTCTGATCTATCATCTCGTATTCCTTTTTTTAATCACACAAACAATTGTTTTCAGTGTATAGCAAAAACAAAAGAATTGGCCCTGCTGTTCCAGTACTTTTGCACAACACTGTAGCTTTAAAAGTTTTCCCCCACTAGCCTCCATTTTTCTGTCTCTTGACGTTAATAAGAAAAAACGCAGCTTGTCATGTTGCTGAGGAACCGCGACGTCCTCTGTTATGAAGACTCCTCCGTAGTGGAAAATATACTGACCATTAAACAGCACTGACACTGAAGAGTCCTTCCATAAATCTTAAATAAATGTCTCTTTACAGAAAACCTCACCAAATCAACTAATTATACTTTTTTTTCCCCCTCTGTATTAAATAACAGCATGTATTTTAATCTTTTTATTGGCCATCATACATGCCCCTGTGAATTATCAGTTGTTATAGAAACGCTAAGATATTGTAAGGAGCACATATAAATATGTTAATATATTTTAATAATGAATTAATAATTAATATCATTTAAGAGTTAATATAAAGCTGTGATTTGAATTAGAGCCTGTACTATTGTCAGAACTGAACTGTAACCGCACATTTACTTAATAACTTCTGAACAGTCCGATGCAGCAATTTAAGAGTGCCGTGGCATAACCGTAGTATACTTTTCATACGTTTGTAAACGAAGCTTTTAATCTGTAGATTTTGTCATTTTAGAGATGGGACTACTTTTTCAGAGGGAATTGTTTGCGTTTAAGTAGTTGTGTGGTTCAGACGGTGCATTAGTACCACAAAACATTTCACTGCATTGCTCTAGCGTTGGAAGGTTTGATAAAACTACATAAGAACCGCTTTAGTACGACTCTCTCATGTGTGTCTTCTCCCAAATTCACATCTGACACATTTTTTTATCTCATGTCTGTGACATAAACTGTGGTAGTGTCTCAGCACATGGACATACTGATATTGATTCACCTCAACGTACAATGCACATACTGCAGACGTGTGCAGGCAGTGCAGGTACACAACCAGAGAAAACAATGCAATGATTAAATGAAGTCAAATTTATTGCACCGTGTTGTCCTTGAGCCTAATCAAGAGTGTTTGTGTGTGTGTGTGTGTGTGTGTGCGTGCACGTGCACAGTGGCTCTAAAGGGAAGCCCTTTCTATCCCTGGATCAGATGTTGGACTTCATCAACCGTAAGCAAAGGGATTCGCGGCTGAACGAGGTGCTTTACCCACCTCTCAAGCGAGAGCAGGTACGACAGCTCATGGAAAAATACGAGGCTAACGCCCGCCAGCTGGAAAGAGGTAAACACACACACACATACACATACACATACACACATTAGGAGTTACAGTGGGAGGAACATAATGAGATAATTGATGTTAAATATGATGGTGTGTGTGTGTGTGTGTGTGTGTGTGTGTAGACCAGATCTCTCTAATGAGTTTCAGTAAATATCTGGGAGGAGAGGAAAACGCAGTGGTTCCCTCCGAGAGGTTCGACATCATGGACGATATGACCCAGCCGCTGTCTCATTATTTTATCAACTCTTCGCACAACACCTACCTCACAGGTTTGTAAAACGTCCTAAATCTGAAATACCGTCCTACTCACAATTCCCTGCAGTCATCAAAAATCCACGAGGAGCATTCTCTACCCGCTCGGGAACAACGTTTGCACTCTGACCTAGTGCGCTGCTTTGTGGACATGGCTCCAGTGTGGGAAAACTCAAATGGGATTCTTGGATATTTCTCAGACGTTTTCTCAGATAATTGTACAAGGGGTCCCAAAAGTCTCTATACATAGGGGACTGTGTTTGCCAGCACCCCGTCGGTTGTGCCTTCATCAGTGGATATTGGTGGACGTCTACTACTCGGTCGGTCCGTAACACTTCCAGTCTTAATGAGTTTGTTAGTAAGTTTGGCAACTGTGTCGTGTGTGATGTGTTTCCTGTTAAAGTTCATCGATAACCAGCGACAGCTTCTTGATCCAGCCATGAGAACCATTTCAATACATTCTTCTTTTGGCAAAGGCGTTCTTATAGGCTATCTGGGAATATACATACATACATACATACATACATACATACATATATATATATATATATATATATATATATATATATATATATATATATATATGCTAAAAGGTGTTCATTTCCCCCTGAGTATATAATTACAGTATGATTGAGTTTTAAAATGCAGCGAGAGTGATTACAGAACTCAGTGAAGCTGCAGTGGTGAGTTTCTACCCAGTATCCTTCAAACGGTGATGTGTTACATTTTTTTTATTTGTGTGTGTGTGTGTGCATGTGCGCAGTGGGTCAGTTAACAGGTCTGTCCTCAGTGGAGATGTACAGACAGGTTTTGCTCACCGGGTGCCGTTGTATCGAGCTGGACTGCTGGAAAGGTCGTCCACCTGATGAGGAGCCCATTATTACACACGGCTTCACCATGACAACCGAAATCCCCTTCAAGGTGCAGCCATCTGCCCGAGTCATTCTGTTCATCTCTCTTCAACTGTGTCCCATATTCACTTGTTTGCATGTAGGTGACGTTTTCCTCTTTCCACTCTGTCTTTCTCTGCAGGAGGTGATTGAAGCCATCGCTGAGAGTGCCTTTAAGACCTCTCCTTACCCCCTCATCCTGTCCTTCGAGAATCATGTCGACTCGTAAGTGTAACTCTCAGGCTGTACAGTATGTTCGTGTGTGAGTGTAATAATTACAGAAACATCCAGACTTGATATTAAAAAAAAAAAAGTAGCATTGATATTATTATGAAATTGATGTTATATTGTCTTATACCACAATGGTTTTGAGCTCTCAAATCTGATTGGTGAAAAGGTTTCGCACTCCTTCTAATACCTTATTGTTTCTGTAGCAATGGCTAATTCACATAATCTTAATCTGTCACTGTTAAACAGATTACAGAACGTGCTGTATTTGAGGTATAATCATTGATATGGACAAGTTTTCCACATTTATTTCACATTTATGGAAGGAGTCTCCAGTGTCAGCACTGTAACCGTTAGAAACTTTTCCACCATGAGAAAGTCTTCAAGACGCCGCATTTTGCACGTTGCTGTTTCTTTGTAAGATGAAAAGCTGCGTTTTTTTTTTTTGTGTCTGATTAATTTCATAAGCGAGAAAAAAGAGGGGCTGATGAGGGAACAACTGATTATAGCTGCTATAATGTAAGTGATAACAGGAAATAACTTGTCTTATGAACTTTCCACAACGTTAGATTTATAAAATAAAATAAAAAAAAGTCTGATGTGTCATTGTTTAATTAATTAAATTATTGTGTCAGGATTAGAGATCGACCGATATTGATTTTTAAAATGACCAATACCGGGCACACGGTGACTTAGTGGTTAGCACGTTCGCCTCACACCTCCAGGATCCGGGGTTTGATTCCACTGTGGTCCTGTGTGTGCGGAGTTTGCATGTTCTCCCTGGGATGCGGGGGTTTCTTCCGGGTACTCAGGTTTCCTCCCCCAGTCCAAAGACACGCATGGTAGGCTGATTGGCGTGTCTAAAGTGTCCATACTGTATGAATGGGTGTGTGGATGTGTATGTGATTGTGCACTACGATGGACTGGCACCCTGTCCAGGGTGTACCCTGCCTTGTGTCCGATGCTCCCTGGGATAGGCTGACCCTGAAAAGGAGTAAGCGGTAGAGGATGGATGGATGGAATAACCAATACCGATTATTAGCATGTTTATGTGCCCGATAACCGATATGCAGAACCAATATTTATTTATTGTTTTACTTCTGGTTTGGACACAATGATAACACCACCACTGAGCAAACCGTTTTATTTAGAACAGTTTTGTGAATTTCACTTCCTCCTTGCATACAAAACATAAAAAAACCCTTTTATTTATACACCAATAAATAGTGGGATCTGAACAAGTGTTTAAAAAAAAGTGCACTGTTACTTTACCTGTGCACACCGTTCACCGTCTCTCCTCAGATACAGTGCTGCAATGGCGGTCCTGCATGCAATTTTCAGAAACGCTCTCAAGATGGCGCCATTTATCGGTGAATCAGATATTACAAAACCGATATCTGATTATGGAAAAATGCTTAAATATTGGGAACACCGATTATCAGTCGATCTCTAGTCAAGATATGCTGTTGTATGACTTCAGGTGGTCGTTGATGCACACCCCATCGTGTTGTATATCACATGGTCCTACTGAATAATATATCGCTCTTCCTGTCATACACTTTATTGTCTAAGCTTCTACCAAGCATAGCTCATTTTAACTTCTCTGCCCCTCTGATTTCTTCATTATCAGTGCACGGCAGCAGGCTAAGATGGCGGAATACTGTCGTTCCATATTTGGTGACGCGTTGCTCATCGATCCTTTAGAGAAATACCCGGTGAGTAACAGGTGAAAGGGAGGGCAACTTTCCAGCTCGAGTCATGCATTTTTGGTTGTGGTAACATTTTGTCATTGCTTCTGCAGGTCTGTAATGATTCTGCTGAATATCATAGACTGAATGTGATTACCTTTCTATTGCTCATTGCTCACGATGTTGCCCTAATAGTACATTATAAGGAAATGTTCATTGTAGTATTGATTGCAGATCAACGTTCCTTGCAGATTTATGTCCTTTGCTGATTGTGCATCAGTTTTCAGCATGGCTAGTGTAATAAAGATGTTTGGCATGTGGTTTGCTACAGCTGGTCCCAGGTCAGCCTCTGCCCAGTCCTCAGGAGCTGTTGGGGAAAATCCTGATAAAGAACAAGAAGAAGCATCACTACCGCACAGCTAACGGAGGCAGTGTCAGACGCAAGGAGGGAGCAGACGAGCAGGGCTCATCTCTTAACGGTGAGCGCACGCACTCGGGCGATAGTACATCACGTTAAAGTTCTCCTTCACACGTCTCACGATTCACTCTCACCCAGAAAGATGCATCCAGATCATTGTGCTGTTCAGCCATATGCTGTCCAAATCTTTTATCGTTTCCATTTCCATGTTTGCTGTCAGAAGTTTCCATGTAAATTTCATTTACAGAAATGGTTGTTATTCATAAATCCCATTTTCTGTCTGATTGTGTCATATATCCATTTCATATCCATGCATAATAAGATTTGTGTTTAGATGCGCCATTGCCTGAAGGGGAGACAAGCCAGATCATGTCCAATGGGGGCGAGAAGCTTGCAGAGAGGATGAGCAAAGACATTGACATGCGGAAGTCCATTGGTGGGTTGGGACTTGATTGACATGTAGTCTCCACCAGTCACTGTGCAGACTAATGTCAGGGTGGTGTCGTTATGCCGTGCATGCATTGTTTCTAGTGTTTTCATGTGAAGTTTTTAATGCTGGTTTGCTTGTGTTGAAGATCGGGGAGATGGGGATAGTGATGACGAGGAGGAGGAAGAGCCAGTGGCAGACCCCAAAAAGCACCATTCAGATGAGGTAAATCAGCTCAATTACCTCTCTCTCTCCCATTCTCTCACTCTCTCTCTCTCCGCCTTCTCTCTCTCTCTCTTTCTCTCGCTCTCCCATTCTATCTCTTTCTTTCTTTCTCTCTCTCCCCCTTCTCCCACTCTCTCTCCCCATCTCTCTCTCTCAATCCACCCCTTCTCTCCCTCCCCCCCCTTCTCTCTCTCCCCCCCTTCTCTCTTTCTCTCTCTCCCTCTCTCTCCTCTTTTTCTTTTCCTTCTCTGTCTGCATTCCTCTGCTTCTCTTCACCGTAATTAGAAGATCGAAATTTCGGTCTGATATTTTTTGTAAATTAGTAATGATTTGATTCAGTCCAGTTCACTAAAAAGCATGTTTTATAGGCACTGAAGTGTTAAGCGTGTTTATTTTGATGTAATTTTTTTTTTTTTTTAATGGAAAAAAAAAATTAATTTAACATTTATTATTGTTATTTTTATATATTTTTTAATGTTTATCTTTGGGTCCAAATGACCCATTTCACATTTCCAATGTTAAATATAACATCCCCTACTTTATGTGCTCAGCTCAATTTCTCTAACAGACTTTTTATAATCATGTTTAAAAGTCATATTTATATTACTGCATTAATGTTTTGGGTTCTTTTCTCCCTGTAATAGTAACATTGCTCAGTAATGAACACGAGGGTTAATGTTGAGGCAGATGCATCAAGTGGAATTTGAATTGATTCATTGGAATCATTCGCACTCAGTCTGCTCTTTTCATCTTCTTCTTCTTCTTCTTCTTCTTCTTCTTCTTCTTCTTCTTCCGTCCTGCAGGGAACAGCATACAGTGAAGTCAATGCTACAGAAGAGATGTCCACACTGGTCAACTACATTGAACCAGTCAAATTCAAATCCTTTGAAGCAGCAACCAGTGAGTATTGATGTGTGTGTGTGTGTGTGTGTGTGTGTGTGTGCGCGTGCTTTTGTTCTTAATTCTTCACTATAGCCTGATAAATGTGTGTGCTTGTGTTGTCAGAGTTCCTCTATGGTGAAGTATGTATTGTACTGTTATTGATGATAGTTGTTTATTTGTAATTTTTTATGTGGTTAGAAAGGAACAAGTATTTTGAAATGTCATCCTTTGTGGAGACCAAAGGCATGGACACACTGAAGAATTCCCCCATTGAATTTGTGGAGTATCCTTTCCATTTGTGATAGTATATTTACTCATACTCAGCTAATGTCTTGTGTAAGATCATTGTTTGTGCATGACACCATGTCACTGTGAGCGTGTGGTTTTGGTTTTCCTGAACTGTGTGTGTGTTCAGATACAATAAGAAGCAGTTGAGTCGGATCTATCCCAAAGGCACGCGCGTGGACTCCAGTAACTATATGCCTCAGCTTTTCTGGAATGTTGGCTGCCAGATGGTGGCGCTAAACTTCCAGACTCTCGGTGAGTAATCGATGTGATCCCTCTCTATCTATGTAAAGCACCCTGTGGACCTGGACATCACACACTGTTACACTCGTATGTAACAAGCTGTAGATGCTGTGTAAGAGGGAGGTGTTAGAAGTCTAGTTTTTGTTTGCGTGCATCAGTGAGAGGGTTTTAGTCTGTAAACTTCAGTTAATGCACCACTATATTTAATTAAAGCCAACATATTTCAGCCATGTTATGCCGAGGTGTAAATAGAGGGATGTTGTCATTGTTAAACTTTTGAATGCTTTTTCTGATTCTTGTTTTTGACCCCTATTACGCAGGGGTACACTTGAGTGTAGTCTGGAATGAAGTGAAGAAAGATTTTTGACTTTTTTGCATAACACTACAGTGATACTGATCTAGAGCGGTACACTGAACTGATGGATGAACTGAAGAGAGGGAGAGAGAGAGAGGTCGACTTTAAAGCCCACCCACAGAGAAAACTGATCTTGCTAGCAGAAAGGTCTAGCTAGCAGAAAGAGAGACCAATCAGGATACTCTCTCTGTCACTCTCTCACTCTCATCACTCACTCTCTGCTCCTATTGGTCTCTCGCTCGCTCTCAATCAAATCGATTTCCAGGATATTGTGTGGAATTTGCGGTCGCCAGGGAGCCGCTATCAGTATACGGGAGACTCCCGGAACTTCCGCGAGAGGTGGGATGTCTGTTTATGCTGTTATTTATTTTTATATCTTTCTTTTCATGTTACACATGACGCAGACTCGACAGTACTTGGGGGGAAAAATGTGTGAGTCCGTGTCAAGTTCGAGTTCAGATTTACCCGAGTGTGCGTGACAAGTCCGAGTTCATGCATAGTTGGACTCGAGTCCAAGTCCGGGATCGAGTACCCCGACTCTACTTGGCACCTCATCCAGGGTGTCCCCCGCCTCGTGCCCCGAGTCCCCTGAGTCAGACTCCAGGCTCCCCATGACCCTGTGTAGGATAAGCGGTACAGAAAACAGATGGATGGGTTTGCTTGTTAGTTAGAATGTTTGTTAGTATGTTTGTTTGTTAACTCGTTCCAGGCTTCGTAAAGTGCTTTGCATTTAAAAATCCACAAAGTTCAAGCTTATGAATTAAGAAGAGCACACTGTTATATGAAGCGTCTTTTGTGTGTTTGCGTCAGATCTGCCTATGCAGCTAAACATGGGTGTGTTCGAGTATAACGGCCACAGTGGCTACCTGCTCAAGCCTGAGTTCATGAGGCGCGCAGACAAACACTTTGACCCCTTCACTGAGAACATAGTGGATGGCATCGTGGCTAATACTGTCAAGATCAAGGTATTGTGTGTGTGTGTGTTGTGTTTATGTAGTTCATCAAATATTATGGAGAGTCACTATAAGTTTGTGCTGATTTGTATATGTATTTGATGTCTCTTGCACATTTAGATTATGTCCGGTCAGTTTCTGACTGATAAGAAGGTGGGTGTGTATGTTGAGGTGGACATGTTTGGACTGCCTACTGACACCAAGAGGAAGTACCGCACCAAAACCTCTAATAACAACTCGATGGACCCCGTCTGGGAGGAAGAGCCTTTCGTCTTTATTAAGGTCACTACTGTGCAGATATTGTACATATGGTTACATGTCTTATGGATTAGAGCAGTACAAGATATCATTTGTTAAATGTCCTTGTTAATGTTGGTGTTTGTATTACTGCAAATCATAAAAGTCTACAATATGTAGATTGCTAAAGTTTGCATAGGTTGTTGTGAGTGTCGTGAGCAGTCGGAATCGTGATGAATCCATCGTGAAGCCTTCATATTGTGCAACGAACAAATCCTTTTTCCATAACCAAGCTCTAAAACAGCAATGTAATCATTATGCTAGATTTTGTCCATGTTGTTCAAAGTCAACATTAATTTTACACAAGAATGTATGATCCTTTACATTCGCTCTCTCTCTCTGTCTGTCTCTTTCTCTCTCTGTCTCTCTCACTCTCTCTCTCTCTCTGTCTGTCTCTTTCTCCCTCTCTCTCTTTCTCCGTCTGTCTGTCCCTCTCTCTTTCTCCGTCTGTCTGTCCCTCTCTCTCACTCTCTCTCTCTCTGTCTGTCTCTTTCTCCCTCTCTCTCTTTCTCCCTCTGTCCCTCTCTCTCTGTCTCTCTCACTCTCTCTCTCTCTGTCTGTCTCTTTCTCCCTCTCTCTCTTTCTCCCTCTGTCTGTCCCTCTCTCTCTGTCTCTCTCACTCTCTCTCTCTCTCTCTCTCTCTCTTTCTCTCTCTGTCTCTCTCACTCTCTCTCTCTCTCTGTCTGTCTCTTTCTCCCTCTCTCTCTTTCTCCCTCTGTCTGTCCCTCTCTCTCTGTCTCTCTCACTCTCTCTCTCTCTGTCTGTCTCTTTCTCTCTCTGTCTCTCTCACTCTCTCTCTCTCCCTGTCTGTCTCTTTCTCCCTCTCTCTCTTTCTCCCTCTGCCTGTCCCTCTCTCTCTGTCTCTCTCACTCTCTCTCTGTCTGTCTCTTTCTCCCTCTCTCTCTTTCTCCCTCTGCCTGTCCCTCTCTCTCTGTCTCTCTCTCTCTTTCTCTCTCTATCTCTCTCTCTGTAGGTGGTGTTGCCCACACTAGCATCACTAAGAGTAGCTGTCTTTGAAGAGAATGGGAAGTTCGTAGGCCATCGGATCTTACCAGTGGTGGCTTTACGTTCAGGTCAGTGCTAGGTTTGCGACAAATACATGCCTAAAGCCAGTCTTTCAAAAACTTGGCAGTGAGTTGCGGTGAAAACAACTGTAACATGCCCACATGCCTCTAAAATCTTCCTCAATTTCCTGTAGTCCATGCACTATTACCACCTGGAGGAGAAACATTGTCTCGAGCTTAAAAATTGACATTTAACTGGAAAGCGTTTGCTTTGCAGAAGTTAATGAGTATTTCGATGGCATGTAACCCGTTCTACACACAAAAAACACACATATACATGCTTAACTGTGGCCATATTTTGTGATTTTTTTTTAGTGAAGTTGTGTGTACTGTGCGTGTGTGTGTGTGTGTGTGTGTGTTATAGGATACCATTACATTAATCTGAAGAATGAGCTCAATCAGCCACTCCTGCTAGCCTCTCTCTTTGTATACACTGAAGTTCAGGACTACATTCCCAATGAGCACCAAGGTAAGACAGCACTCCATTTACCCCATATCCCATGAGCACCAGCAGGAAACGTCAACTACATTTTCCAGGCCATTTTTACTGAAGTTATATATCTGTATATCTGTCTTGTATGTAGCTTATTTAAAATGTCTTATACGGTATAAGAATACTTTGCAGTACAGTACTGTGCAAAAGTCTCTCTATTGTTTTTTGTTTAGTACAAACTTTGTTATAGACTTTTATTTGATGACTTTTCTACATTATCGAATCAGTACAAAAACATTTTAGATTCCCAAACATTAGTTTTCCAGCACAAAATTAAATGTTACAGAACAATGTTTGTATGTTAGTAAAGAAAGCAGCAGATTATGTAAGAGACACTTTTCAGATAAAAACAAAATGAAGGCTGCTGGGGCTTACTGCAAAAATAAGAAGCAAGTGTGACAGTCAAAGTCTCCAGAAGAACCGTGACTGGTTCTGCAAGATGCTCAGTAAAACTTAATAAAATAAAACTTAATAAAACTAAAAATAAAGCTCATTTCCTTATAAAACTGGACTAATTGTACCCGAGATTACTCATTTTATTTTTAAACGAAAGGGTAACACCAAATATTGACGTTGTTCCATTTATTACCGTTTACTGCTCTTTAGTTTGTTTGATTTTATGTAGAAACATCCAATTGCATTATTTTTGGAGACATTTTTGATCTACAGCATTTCTTTGCATGTGACTTTTGCACAATACGGTACATGTTGCTTCCCAGTACCACTTTCATGTATGGGTGAGTAAATGGATCATAGTACTCAGCAGTTATTTTGAAAGCACTACTGTTTTATTACATTTTAATATTTATAACATTCTAATTTAAAATTGTAATATAAAAATCATTTTTGTTTGACATTTCAGGTTATTTTATAGCGTTAAATCCTATAAATGTGTTCAATCCGATGATAACGTCATGTGTAATATATATAAATCATAGCGGCTGTTTTATGCTGCAATTCATTTGATTATGCATGATTTTCATTTATTCATACACAGGCCTGAATATAAAGCATTTCAAAACATGTATATGTCGAATACATGGAGAAAATTCACATATTGCTACATATTGGTAAATGTTTTGTAAGGGATTTTGTAGTATATCTTTAAGGTTTGCAGCAGTTTGCATTCACAGGAAAAGAAATGCTCTTGAACCTCATCTTGTCTTAGTTCATAACCTTGTGGATGTAAGAGCTTTATTACAGTGGAGTTGTGCAAATTATTGTTGTTCTTCTCAAATTCAATGCAGTGGAGTCCAGAATAACACAAACGGTCTCTTTCTTATTATTGTGTGTGTTTAGAGTATGCCGAGGCTCTGACCAATCCAATCAAGCATGTGCTGGATCAGAGAGAGAGGCAGCTGGCTGTTCTCATTGAGGACAACAACGAGGTCAATAAGGTGTGTGGTAATATTTGATGTACTTTATTATAATATCAACCAATATTGAAACATGTCCTCTGTCTTATCTGCTGTGTGTGTGTGTGTGTGTGTCTGTGTGTTTTCTTGCAGCGAGTCCACGTAAAGCCAGATGAAGGAGAGAAACCGGATTTCAGCATTTCACCTAATGTTGAGTGCACGTTCATTTTGCCTCCAGCGCCCCTCCCACCTGCGGTGGCTGAAGTATTGACTGCTCCAGGTAAAAAAAAAAACAATCACAACACAGTAACATTAAAACTCTTGGCTCCTGCTCATTTGCTGTCATATGTTTTGAGATGAATCCATGTTTTATGAGGTGTGTGTGTTTGTGTATACATATGTGGGCATGTCTGACATGACATACCATCTCCCCTCATGCTTGTATACTGAGTGACCTGCTTCTCACTGTGTGTAATACTTTAGCCCAGAAAGAAGACCTGGTCCTCAATATATTAACAGGTAGGGCATCATCATCACCATCACCATCACCATCATCAAGCTCGGCGCGCTGAACCAGGCCAAATTTCTCTCAATTTGCACTTGTGCGTTTGTATTACAGTGGTAGAGCCTCAGTCCATTGAAGAGCTGAAGCAGCACAAGTCCTATGTGAAATTGTTGAAGAAACAGTGCAAAGAACTGAAGGAGCTCCGCAAGAAGCACCTCAAAAAGGTACACACACAATTTTCCTACGTCAGGACACAATGATCATTTAGCTGGAAAACTGCCAACTGGTGTTTTGATAGAAATGAGTCTAAAAGTAGAACATGTGGACTTAAACAATCTGCTTTTTTTTTTTTTGCTTTATAACATTTAAATATTAGGAATAGCATTCTAACAGTAAAAAAAACTTGTTCTGCTGATTTTAAAGTCCAACCACATTGTATGTGTATATCGTCTGTGTCTGTTAGGTGTGGGCCCTCAGTAAGGAGCAGAAGATGAGATGCAACCAGCTGAACTTGGACATACAGAGACGCAAGAGTCAAGTGGAGAAAAAGCTGCGGCTCAGCGTGAAGAAAAAGTACGTGGGAAATAAAGAAAATTGAAGCAGTTTCACAGTATGTACTTAATGCATTATTTACTGTGTGTGTGTGTGTGTGTTGACAGTGAGCCTGAGGAGTCTGTGAGGACTGAGCTGAGTGCTCTGGAGGTGGAGCTGGAAAAGCAGACCGTGCAACTGAGAGAGTGGCAGATGCAGGAGCTACTTGAACTGCGAAAGAAACAACATCAGCTGGAAAGAGAAAAGAAATATGCTCATCTTGAAGAGGTGCCACACACACACACGCACACACACACACACAGAGTGCTTTGCAGTCTCTATCAGAAACATATTATCATAATAGTACACTAGGTCAGCGACTAAGACTAGGGGAGGTTAGTACAGCATGAAAAGAAAACAAATTAGTCATGGGATTTAAAAAAAAAATAGAATAACTAAGTGCTAATTTAAGTGCATCGTGAAGACATAGGTTTTTAGTCTTCATTTGAAGGCATACAGTGACTCAGTTATTCAGACGGCCAGGCAAATTTATTCCACCACTTGTGTACCAGTACAGAGAAGAGTCTTGATGCACGTGTTCCTTGTACCTTGAGGGATGGTGGGTCCATGCTGCTCCTGTTCTGCAGTCAGTATCGAATTTTTAACCCTTTACTGCATGATGTTGCCAAATGACAACATCATTTTTAATTCATTTTTTATAAAAAATAAAAATTGAGGTAGTAATACAAAACAAAGAGGGCTTTAACTTTGACATAACCAAAAAAAAAAGCCATGTCATGTAACCCAGAAGTGCTGTTTGCACTTCCTTTAGTGAAATCCCATGGCATGGTGAAGGTCATCATTGGAGGGCTCTCAAAATGTGATAAATGTTTTAAACTTTAGGTAAAATTACATAAAGGGAAAAAATGCAGCGCTATCTGATATAAGTGAACATTTATTTTTTGTCATTTCAGCAAGTTTATATATTTCAAATATTCTGTTAAATTGTAAAATGTAATTTTACATGTAATAATGGAACTGTGGTAAGTGCATTCATGTACTGAAACACGCCTACATAGTAAAAAAAAAAACTACACTAGACATCTCTAATCGTATATTTGCTTTTTCTTTCACATTCAAAGTAAGAAACACTGTTGTAGTTTCAGACATTTTGCAATTGCACATTATTTTCAAAATTTTAGGTTTCAAGAGAAAGAATTAAAAAGATACTTCACGCAAAACATGTATGGATTAATTTTTTGTATGTAGTTTAAGTGAGTAAATCCAACCACTTACTTTTTTTTTTTAGAATTGTAATTCCTTTCTAGAAGATATAACTTTTACATGCATACTAGGTGGCAAAAAAAACTACAATTTGTAATCTGGAAAATTGCCCCATTGAACTGATTCAAGTAATAAAGCATTTTTTTAATGTACATGTAATAATTCATGAATGTATTTTTCTCACTTTTTGCTTTTAGAGGTAATCGGATTAATTTTGGTTAAATGCAAAAGAGCAATATATTTCATTTTAGGAAAGCCTGTAGTTTTCAGAAGTTTTATCCTGTTAAGTTTTATCCTACACATATATAGTAGAAGTGCTTTTATTAGTGGAAGCAACATGTTTATTGATCAAATGAATAAAATGAAAAGTCAGCCATTTTTCTTTGTAAATATATCTGAAACTTGAATTAAAAATACTAAACTACAGGGTGTTAAAAAAAAAAAAAAAAAAATGACTGTAATTGAATGACACTGAGCCGTGTTTGTCTCGCTCCTTCACAGTCGTTTAAGAAACTAAAAGTAGTCGCTGAGGATTGCCAGATAAACCAGATCAAGAAACTCAAGGACATATGTGACAAGTAAGCCACATCTCCTCTGCCCATCTATCCTCTCTCTCTCTCTCTCGCTCTCTCTCACACACACATACATACACACTCTTCTCTGTTAGTGTGTATGTGTGTGTAACTTTAACTGTGTTCAACACCTTTCCATCTCACCAGAGAGAAGAAGGAGTTGCAGAAGATTTTAGACAGAAAAAGGCAGAACAGCATTATTGAAGCCAAGAAGGGGGATAAAGACAAGGCTGAGTCGTGAGTAAATTCTCTCTGTAAACAACTCCACTTCCACCTTCCTCAGACCAGCTTATATTCTATCTATTATATCTAATGATTTATTATATCATTCATCCAACTGTCTCCTAAAATCTTTCCTTAGGAAAAATATAAAGTAGGACAGAAAGCAAGGTTTGCAGGGTGACTGAGCCATGGTCACATGACAGTATCTTGCTCTCCATCAATAGTCTCTCTCTCTCTCTCTCTCTCTCTCTCTCTCTCTCTCTCTCTCTCTGTCTGTCTGTCTCTGTCTGTCTCTGTCTCAAGGGAAGTGAACGAGATAAATAAAAAGCATATCCAGGACTCCGTGAATTCACTGCGCAAGGTGAGTGTTTTTTTTCTTCATATATTTCAAATGAAGTCTCCTGTCAAAGTAGAAACACATCTCTCTCCATGTAGCCTTGCTGTCACAGATATAAATATACTGTATGTAGGGCAGGGTGATCGAGGAAACATTTTATATCAGGGTTTCTTGTATCAAAATATTGGTTTTGTATAGTGTACCTAATTTTTAAAAAAATGAAAGTCTGAAAACTAACATGCAGTGACTTTAAACTTTAAGTTTAATTGACTTGAAACTTGGTCTCATTTACAATTGTAAATGTAAAAGGTACTGATGACGGTGCAAAAAAAAAAAGCAAGAAAAAAAAGCTAATTTTCTCCAAATCCTATTTAGTCCAATAATTATTTCCTAGCTAGCTCTGTCTTAATTTGGTTTCTTGTGTAGATTTGAGGGACATGATCAGTCTGTTTGTTTATGTGGTACCTGAATGTGATGCCTGACTAATGCTGGACAGATCCCTAATTGCACATGTGGTCAGAATGGTATAATAACACTGTGGCAGCACTTTTGTGAAACTTGTGCATTAACTACGGTACCAGTCAACAGTCCCTATTCAATTATTATTCACAAGACATTGAATGCCACAAGCATAAATCAGCGTTAAATTCAGTCCCTCCAGGATTGTAAGGATAAACTCCATACAGCGAAATCCTGTATGGAGTGATGAAAGCCGGACAAACACTCGTGCTTCACAACAAGTTTTAAAGTAATGTTTCAAGGCAACTACACGCCACTGTATAAATTCCTTCCACTGTCTTAATTTGACTAGTTTTTCAGCACCACTGCATGCATGTCAGCTTTAATTAAAAAAAAATTCTCCTTCCAGTTGGATGAAACTCAGGAGAAACGGCAGGAGAAGCTGAAGAACCAGCAGAGAGAGCTCTTACAGAAAATAGACGAGGAGCAACCACTGGTCTGTCCATCCTGCTCTTCTTTCATGCGCGCGCACACACTTGTCGTGCTCCTCTTTGGCTTATTGTTTACTTTATTTCCATCCCTCATGCCGAGCGTATTTCTCACTGCAGCACCGGCTACGATTGGAGCGCGACTGCGACGCCGAGCTCGAGCGCTTACCCGAGGAGATCTGCTGCTACCTGCAGGGCGAGCTAGAGAGCAAAGGCCTGCGCAACGATGCCCTGTTGGGCCAACTATCCAACCACAACAGTGCTGGCTCGGGCCCACCCTCCAACTGCAGCACGCCCCCTTTCAACTCGCCCTATCACAACTCAAGCCTGGATAACAGCACAGCCTCGCTGGGCGACTCCTCATCCTCCAGCACCATCACGTCTGAATCGGAGCTCACGGCCATCTAACTCCTACTTTATCACTCCTGTCTCATCATGCCATTTTTCTCACTGGATTACGGTGATAGAAGTAGTATTACTGAAAGGTGTTTAAATGTTTTTAAAGGATTTCAGTAATGTTTTATTTGTCACATACCCCCTTTGTAGTTCGCATCTTTTTTTAATTTTTTAATTATTTTTTTTTTCTTTTAACCAAAGTTCTTTTGGATTGTTCTCTTGCTTTAACCATAAAATATATACCCATGTCTGTGTTAAGCACTTGTGGAATGGAGGGAAAGTTGTTTGTTTTGTTTTTAAACAAGAGAGACTCTTATTTATTTCTGTGGTATGATATGATGGAGATGGGAGCGTTCACTGTAGTGCTCTGCATTGTCCAGCAGGTGGCAGTGTGGCTTTAGTGGTGGAGTGAGTTTAGTGACTGGGAGTTACGAACGCAAGGCGTAATCTGAATGGTACTTGTTTACATAATAATGCACAGATGGGCAATCCTATAAGCCAGGCCATCATCTCTCCTCCCTACGGGACTATAAAGTTAATTCCCACTGCATATTTCTGCAGCGTCCGAAACACATCACCGTAATTGATATTGTGTGTGTGTGTGTGTGTGTGTGTGTGTGTGTGTGTGTGTGTGTGTGTTTGGTGGGCCTTGGGGGGTGCAAGAGAAAGATTATGGATGTGATGAATATTGTTTTGTTTTTGTCTTTTTCCAGTAATGCATAGTTCCCCCTCCCCCGTCTCCCCCATCCTCCTTTATCCCACCATCACTCCATATATATGTCTCTCTCGTTCCTTACAGCTCTGTGTGCGGTGTGGCTTAATCTAATCCCTGCTCTAATTCTGTGTGTAATTGGTGTGCCAATCCCATGCACTGCACTTCCAAAACCACTTCCGTTCAGGAAACTGGACGTTGTTTCTGTTGTTCATGTCAACTCTTCACACTCTGAATAATTCGCTAATTCCTGGTGCTTGGTTTAATAGAATGTGAAGCTAGAAGAGTGTGTGGTATGAGGGGTCAGGTGTAGCCAGTTTTAGCCATGTTACCGTACATACATGAACGTGCAGTACGTGTGTATACGTTTATAGGGTTCAACTCGTTTTATCTTAGAACTTTTAATGTATTCGCATTTTAGGTTGGGTCTCAAATGGGGATCTGGTTTTTCTGAACCTGTAGTTCATCTCCATTATGCTTTCTTCTTCTCGCTGGCAATTCAAAGAGGCTCCAGAGACGGCAGGTCATATTTCCTCATCGGCCCGTATAAATGAGGGCTCTGGATCGGCCAGACGACTTATTACAATTGCACTTTTGGATGGAATGGGGTTGTTTACTATGAATGGGGGAAAAAATAAGCCAGTAGGCTACAGAATTCCAATTGCAGGGAGGCAGAATATAGCAGCTTCAACAGATGTGTTTTAGAAATGAAGGGATACATCAATCCCACATGGGGCTGCCACTAGCTTGAACCTATGGATTAGTGTTGAATCGGATTTGACATAGTTACCAATCTGTTCCACGCGTATTTATATCGTGCTCCATCACGCCCTGTTGTGTTTCACATCACATTGCAACAGATCCTCACTCCCCGCCCCCCAGCCCCACCCCCACCCCACCCCACCCCAGAGAATCAGCTTGGTTACTTAGAGCATGCTAGTATCAGATTAGTTAGAAATTGATGTGAAAATGAAAAAATGGGATAGGTACATCTTTATGGAAAACCTTTGGATATTTTAAGCTAGCCAAAAATGATTTCTAACAATATGTTGATTACAATATGCTTAGTGGTTAGCGAATTTGCCTCGCACCTCCAATGGTTCAAACCCTGACTCCACCCTGTGTCCACAAAACTTGCATGTTCTTCCTGTGCTTCGGGGGTTTCCTCCGTGTACTCTGGTTTCCTCCCCCAGTCAAACGACATGTATTGTAGGCTGATTGGCATTTCCAAATTGTCCGTAGTGTGTGAGTCTGTGTGTGATTGTGCCCTGCGATGGGTTGGTACTCCGTCCAGGGTGTCCCCCGTTTTGTGCCCGGAGTTCCATGGGACAGACTCCAGGCTCCCCTGTGTAGGATAAGCGGTATGGAAAATGGATGGATAGATGTTGATTACAACATGTGTCATGCTTTGCACATATTTTTCACTTGCATAGTAAACCAAAAGTCTAGACTGAATAGTCTGTCTAGCCTGAGCCTCTGTTTCCAACCTGTGAGCACACTCTCATTCCCTAAAATCCCTGCACCTTTTCCTCTTGTCCTCAGTGTTGTTCTCTTGGTTAGCGGAAACCGTGGATGCGTTCTGACTCGTGGACAGATGGCCGAGCTCCAGCGAGCTCTCTAGGCCGACACTTCCACTCCACCCACTGTACCAAAGTCAAAAACACACTGCTCCATTGCTTTTTAATCACAATCGAATGAGCTCCTGTAACGCAGTGACAGTCCGAGTGTGATATGGGCCCTAATGGAGCGCTTCCACACTTCATTATGAGAGAAGGATCAGACCTTGCAGTGTGTGAGATTCTAAGTGGTAATGTGCGCAGTTAGTGTTAGTAGCTATTACCGGGACCATTTGTTTGGGATGATTGTTGAGTAAATAATGTTGGGACGGTGCAGGCATTACTAGCTCACACTGAGAGGGGAAAAGCTTGTTGTAAATTTTGAAGAATATAAAGTGTACGCTCTGTGTGTGGGTGTGTATGTGTGAGAGAGAATGTATGAGGATGCAGTGGAGCGCTTGAGCTCTACAGGCCACCTTGAGGTCTTTATTATGTTAGTATGGGGTGTTTAAAGCTTTAAAATTCTAAACAGGAGCAATGGTACTTTTTGTCAAGTGCTGTCTAATGATGTACGATGAGGATCATTGTTGTACATGTTGATTTTTAAAAAGACTTTGATTTGTGTATCTGATATGGTCTGGACATGTATTGTTATGTCAGACTAGTGAAATATCAATGATTACAGTGTGTCTGGATCGTATTAATCAGACGTATGTAGTTTTATGTGTATTCTACTACTGACTAGAGTTGGGGATAAGGATAATATCAGCTGCGTGTCTGTGTGAGTTCTTGTGAATATGGTTTTACACCTGATTAGAAACTTCATAATATGTCAAAGATGTCGGGCATCTAAGGGATTGTCCCCAAGTTTCCACACACACACTGATCATTTCCTTAACCCCTCAAACTGTCGTCTGCTGCCTGTCTGTCTAAGCAGAAAAACACCTCGATATGAGCACCCGAACATGCTCATCTATCTGTTTTTATTATTTTACACATTTTATCTCAAGTCGTACCTGGCACAGATGATATTCATCCTCTAAACTTGGTCCTCGCTTCACCTCACCTCTGTATTTAACTATGCTAGTGACACTAAAGTGAGCATGTATTTCTTACAAAGTGAGGACCTTGTAAATCTTTTACCTTTTTATATTTTATGGACAATTCCCTAAATTCATTCATACTCCTATTTACATATTTACCCATGTCCTTATTGGTGCACTTTTATGTTCTCTTTGGTTTTTACAGCTTTTATGTACAACCCCAATTCCAAAAAAGTTGGGGCGCTGTGTAAAATGTAAATAAATGTAAATAATAACAGAATGCAATGATTTGCAAAGCTCATAAACCTATATGTTCTTCACAATAGCACATAAAAAAACATAGCACATGTTTAAACTGAGTAACTGTCCCATTCTAAGAAAAAAAAAAAAGGTTATTTTGAATTTCATGGCCGCAACACGGGGCAAAAAACAGGCTGGAAAAGTAAATGTTAGTAAAAAAAAACAACAAAAAAACAAAACTGAATGTTAATTGGCAACAGGTCAGTATCCTGACTGGGTATCTTTGCATGATAGAGCTTTAACCAGCGTTTGTGGATGGTACGGTGAACTGTGTTCACAGACAGTGAGTTCGGGAGGTGTTTCTGAACCCATGCAATGATTTCCATTACAGAATCGTGCCTGTTTTTAATGCAGTGCTGCCTGAGGGCCTGAAGATCACGGGCATGCAGTATTGATTTTCACCCTTGTCTCTTCCTTGCACACAGAGATTTCTCCAGATTCTCTGAATGTACTGTAGATGATGAGATATTCATAGTTTTCACAATTTTACATTGAGGAACATTATTCTGAAATTGTTCCACAAATTGTAGATTGATGAACCTCTGCCCATCTTTACTTCTGAGAGACTCTGCCTCTCTAAGAGACTCTTTTTATACCCAATCATGTTACTGTCCTGTTGCCAATTAACCTAATTAGTTGCAAAATGTTCCTTCAGCTGTTTCTTTTTAGTAACACTTACTTTTCCAGCCTTTTGTTGCCTCCGTCCAAACATTTTTTGAGACATGTTGCGGCCATCAGATTCAAAATGACCTTTTTTTTTTTTTTTCTTTAAACCATATATTCACTCCATATAAACAAAAGTTTGATATGTTTTCTATGTTCTACTGTGAATAACATGAGTTTATGAGATTTGCAAATCATTGCATTCTGGTTTTATTTACATTTATTTACATTTTACACAGTGTCTCAACTTTTTTGGAATTGGGTTTGTATTAGAAAGATATTGCAAGCAGATTTTTATATCGATCCTTTAGATCCAGGTACAGTAGTCGGTACAGTGTGCAAGTAAATATTTCAGTTTTGATTTTGCCCAGTGATTACTTTGTCTGAAAAAGAGAGCAGGGGTTGAGTAATACTGTGGAATTATTTTTATTTACTAAATATGGAGTTTAGTGCCACAGCATATTCAGCTTGTATGGTGAACATAAACACTTTGCCAAGGGCTAATTTTATTTCGCCTCAAGTCGCAGCTTTAACCAAGTATATGTGGTATATGTTTTTCTGCTTTTCCACTGTCTCTCTCTTTCCATTATTCTTTTCGTTCGGTATCTTTCTTACTGAAACACTGTATGTAGAGAACGTACTGCTTTGCCTTGTGAAAGGGAAAATCATTACTTTGGATGTAATTTTTATTTCCTCAATAAATGATATACTTAACTGTACATTCAATAAAAAAAACGAATTTTGTCAAGACATTTAGCACTCACTGCATGTTTCACTTCTTTTTTTAATCTAAAGTTAAGTTATGAAATCTTGTAGGTTTCCCTTCAGCATTGCAAAAAAAAAAAAAACACGTTAGGGTCATTCCATCTCATGTGGTCCAATAATCATTTTTTTTGAGTGATTGCTTCTATTGTAAAATCACCAAAATTTTGGTTATACAACTGTTTACGGAAACCACAATATCTAGGCTCAGAAGTCACTTACTGCTTTTATCACAGGAGAAACAACACCATAGCTCTCTATATGACATTGTTCATTTGTAAAACACCTAACTGAACACTGTAAAACTATATTTGGAGAAAAATCTATTCACGCTTACAAACTGTAGACCTGTATCAACATGATAGATCAGGCTAGTGCTTCAAATTTGGCCCTCGAGGTCTACTGTCCTGCAGAGTTTACCTCCAACCTCAAACTCACAAATTTTACAGCAGAATGCTACTATAGAGGACTAATTTCTGTGAAAATTTCAGGTTTGTATCTGGTCCCCCAGCAGTGATAATCAACCCAAAAGTTCTGAGATTTTTTTAATCGCACTTTCTCACCCCCATAAAAATAATAATAAAGAAGTCTCAAACCTGAAATGCTCTGACTGCACACTATACTTACCTGTGTACCTACTAAAAAATAAGATGGAGATTTGATCCCTTCGCATTATAAATTGACCCTAAAAGTGGAACTGTGAGCAATCTTGAACATTACATTTGGACCTAAGTTCTAAGTTTAAGGAACAAGAAAGTGCAAAATGTTTATATACATATACCCACACATTGCATTGTGCTGTAAAGATCAGTTTTTGTTCCAATGAGCTAGGCCCATCCTGAGCCGAGATATTGATGTTTCCATAAACAGCCGTGTAACCAAAATTTGTTGTGTGCTATGACAAAGATCATAGATCGTCGTAGTTAAACCAAGTAAAAAAAATTAAAAAATTACAAATGGTGATTTTTGCAATGCCAATACTCAAATAAAAAAAGGAAAATATAAAAACAGTCGAGCAACCTGCACTGGACCATTTGAGATAGAATGTCCCCTTACCAAGTGAAAATATCTTGAATATAGTTTAATTTATCTGGTATTTTTTATTATGAGATAATTAAACCTATGACTAGACATTATTACTCATTTCAAGCCTGTATTTTTTTATTCTATTGGTAGATAATTGTGCTGCTTTTTAGAAATCGATGCTTAAAATTAGTCAAATTATCTGCAAATAGAACAATAGACTATTTCAAGCCTGAAATGAGTACAAATAGGTTTGAAATAGGTTTAATAATCTTAAACAGATATTAAATGAAAACCTGACTGCCTCTCCCAGAAAGCTTAAAATAGGCCGTGGTTGGATCTTACAGCAGGACAATGATCCAAAACATACATCAAAATCAACACAAAAATGGTTTACTGACCACAAAATCAACATCCTGCCATGGCCATCCCAGTCCCCTGACCTGAGCCCCATAGAAAACCTGTGGGGTGAACTGAAGAGGAGAATCCACCAGCATGGACCTTGAAATGTGAAGGATCTGGAGAGATTCTGTATGGAGGAACGGTCTCAAATCCCTTGCCATGTATTCTCCAACCACATCAGGCGTTATAGGAGAAGACTCAGAACTGTTATCATGGCAAAGGGAGGTAGCACAAAGTATTGACTAAAAGGGTGCCAATAATTGTTGCACACCTATATTTAACAATAATTTTTTTTTGATAAACCTCTGTTGTGTTTGCAATTGTTTGACATCCATGACAGCAGAGTATTTTTGTGAATGTTTTGAACAAAAGATCAAAAGGTTAAAAAGTAAAGACAATTTTTCACAGTCTTCTTTGCTAATATATACCAAGGGTGCCAATATTAGTGGAGGACACTGTATACTTTATTGAGTATTAGTGAAACTGAACTTGTACTCTCAATTAATTACGTTTTATGTAAAAGTATGTTTGTGCTTTGTACATTTTTACATTTATGGCATTCCATTTTTATTTAGACCTTCAAAGGACTCATGAAGGTCTCATCTGCTCTCATCCAACCAATGACTGTACACTACACATCAGTAGAATCCTGCATATTTTATTTATTTGCATTTTATTTGAATTTTATTTTTATCCAATCAAATTCATCAATGTAGAAAAAAACAATTGTCCGAATTTTCTCGTGTGACATGACCTACTTAATTCCATCAGTCAAAATCATTTACATTTTACGTTTAATACTTGTGTACCTTTAAGAGTAGCCACTTTTTGAGTTTCACTTTGGACACGTCCACGTTGATTTTAGTACGATTTGGACATATCTATACTTTCACTTTACTATAAATTTTCATTCTTCAATCCGCTGTAGTCATCTGAGTCAAGACTTACGTTCCTCACTCTTATAACTGTACGAGGGAGTTTCTTATTAGTCTACTGAACGATTCATATTAGTTACTTAATCTCATGCTTTAAGATGAAACAAAAACCTAATAACTGAATAATAAGCCAAGAGTTTCTGAGGTTAGAATTTTTCAGGCACTTCACTGTAAATGAGTCAGTGTGCAAGTGTTTTTAGATAACTACCCAGTACTTTGGAGTAGCACGCTCAGTTTATTTAGAACATTTACATTTACCAAAGTTTCCAAATACAGTGCATTATCTACTGAGGCACAATCTTTAGTGATACTTTCTGACCTTTCCATGTTGAGTGTCATGTGTCATGTCATTCTACCCTGATGAAACTGGACAAGAGATAAGCTGATTAAACAGATATAAAAAAAGATATCAACAGGAAGAGGATACTCCTTCAAATGGTGCTCAGAAGTACATATTCAGAGCGACAGCTGAAAACTTGTACAGTGGAATGTACCTGGTGTGATCTGAAACCTCAGCAGGAAAATTGAATCTCTGTATTTGTCTGCATTATATATGCATAAAGTCAATGTGTTCTATTTTCAGGAAGATGATTCGATGCACACAGGGCTATTTTTAAAGAATTTTTTCCCCCTTTTTGATCCTCTGCAATGACTTGAGCATTTGTTTTCATCATTTTAATTCTTTTCTTATATGCCGTAGTCATATGAAGAAAGCAGGCTGCTAACCAACTTTGGGTAGTCACTGGAGCTTAAGAGATGATTGTGATGCTTCTGAAAACATCAGTTCCAGATGTGATTATGTTTAAAAGACATAAGAACTCACCATATAGATGTAATAAATAAATACATACATATTTATATATATATATATATATATATATATATATATATATATATATATATATATATATATACACACACATATACACACACACACACACACACATATATATATATATATATATACATACACGCACACACATATATTCTGACATGATATTTTCTTACATAAACAATAAAGACTGATGTAAAAAAATAATGATTGAGATCTTCTTGACACAGAACTTCAATGGCCTTTCAGTTGCAGAAGAGCACTTGGATGTCATGTGATGGCCACATTATTCAACGTTTGTTCCATTTCTAGGCATGCTGCTGAATCAAGCTGCAATCATTCGATCGCCACACTGATTTTTTTTTTCCATTTATGTTCAGATCACTCAGTCCCTCATTCATATTTTAAGCACAGAGCTCTTCTTCCAGAGGGACTATATTTTCTGTTTTCCCTCTTTTTCCCTCCTCTCATTTTCTCGTGTCTTTTCAAGCGAAGGGATGGATGACAGAGTGACAGGAGGAACGTCTACGTAGAGACAAACACACTCTCCTTTTCTCTCCTGACCATATTCTGGAGTCTCTGACCCAATGTTTTTGAAAAAAGCATCAGCTTAAAGGACTGCTCCAGCATTTTGTGAGCAAATATGCATCTGCCACATCTGTAGCATGTTTGATTTTCTGTTATCTTCACAGTGCAAGGAAATGTGTTCAAATTCTTGCCTGTGGTAATCACACATACACTACAAACAAGGAATATAGACATGAAGCTGATGGGAGCGTTAGAACCGAAGTGCATCCACAAATTACAGTTCACATCATCGGCATCAGGATGGTTTTCAGGTTTAATTCTGATTTAAAAGAAAGTATGGCGTCTTTGTAAACAACTTTCAGAACTCGCTCATGTTTAAAAATATCTTGAGATGACATTTTCTAAAAGCACACTTGAGGAGGAACAAGGTTAAAGATGATGAAACATGCAAATGATGTGAGCACACAAGGTCTCTAAATGACCTACACACATCCTGACACATACACACCAGCTCCCGCACCAACCTGGATCTCAGAGTAAGAAAGTGAGTAACTCAAATTAAACAGGCAAACAAGAAGGCAGAAAAAAGAAAAAAAAAACTGATAAAAATCTTAATGAGATCTACGCCGATGGAAAGCACTTGGTGGTTCTTGGAAGGGAACATGGTGTGAATAAAAGCAAAGAGATGTGAATTAAATACTCAAGAGCTTATAAGCAGAGGGAGGGAGCAGGGAAATGTTAAAAGACACAGGACTGGGTGATGAAATAAACAGGAACACATACACAGGCATGGTCAGTTCATGGATAATACACACACACACACACACACACACACACACACACACACACACATTGTGTGACATAATAGCTCCCTGTGGACATTTGCCATTTGCTATTTTTGCTTCTTTTTTTTTGTGTGGACTTGCTCCACATCATTAAATCTAAATACATAATACACCCCACTCATACATAAATACATTAATCTAATTAATTACTGCTAAAAACAAATATTGGTAGAATCATAGTACAAAAACAAAACACACAGAAAGTTGTAAGTGAATTCTCTAGTGTTTATGACGAGTGTCTGAATGAACCTATTTAACTGTCTATTATTCTGTAATCTGTACCACTAACTTTACCACTAACCTTATTGCAGCATAATCACTTAATGAATGAATGGAAATGTGTGTGTGTGTGTGTGTGTGTGTGTGTGTGTGTGTGTGTGTGTGTGTGTGTGTGTGTGTGTGTGTGTGTGTCCTTTTCTTTCTGCTTGTCAAGATTCTGTGACACTCAATATCTAAGTGAGAGTAAAAAAGTCAGGAAGAGAAAAGCCAACAACACACACACAGGCACACACACACAGACGTATACTTCATAATTGTGTGTGTGTAAAGCATAACTGTGTTAATGCTACTTTCTCATAACTGATCACTCTAAATATTAAATCACAAGCAACTCAGGATTAAACCTCTCTCTCTCTCTCTCTCTCTCTCTCTCTCTCTCACACACACACACACACTCACACTCTGGCTATCTGGATATGGAGTGCAATTATAACACTTATTTCCGCATCATGATGCTTTGGGTTGGCACTCCAATTTATTAAGAGCAACCACATAGCCAGAAAGAAAAGTAGCTACCTTATAAGGCGCTCAACACGCACACACATAAGACAATGACTCTGCAATGGTCGCCTAGCAACAGTGATAGCTAAAAATACCCCACACACACATTCTATCACTCAAAACAATGGATCAGGCATCAGTAGCTACTTAGAATAGCTAAAGATCTGCACAAGTACTAAATCTGTCACACATTTATTTTTTTTCGACTCTCTGTCTCCGTTTTCTTCTCTGTGGTGGATGACTATTCTGAGCACAGAAACACAGAGGATTGAGATAGGAGGAAGAGGAGGAGACGAAGAAGGAGGAAGTAGTCATAACTTTCCCTGTTTCTTTCTCCCTCTCCTATTCAATCACTACACAAATAGTCACAGACACTTTATCTTCACAGCACAGATTAAAGCCAGCTGGAACAAATACTGACCGTGGCCACAGACAAACAGTGACGACTGATAACGTACAGTACCATTGGACTTGGACATCAAGAACAAAGTAATCGATATAAAATAATAATAATGATAATAATAATAATAATACTTGTATTTTGGAACAAGTCAGTGAGTTCCTGTAGACACACAAGCAGGGACGGAGCGTGTGTACAGTACAAGCACTGAACACACATGGCAAAGGTCATTTCCTGTTTCTGTTCAGTATTTCCATAGTAACACTTCTCCCCTTGGCGTGTTGGGGGTGGTGGCCATGTTGTAAATGCCACCTCCTACTGTCCGTATAGACCACCATGGCATAGCTCAGCTCTTTCTTCTTCACGGCATGCTCGAGTTTCAGGTACGTGCCCTTAGCCGTTCCGAAAAGGAAAAAAAAACAGAATGCGTCCTTGGACTAAATTAGCTTAAAGTTGTCAGCAGGAAGTCGTCACTGGAAATCCTCTTTAGTGTACGTCCAGGTGTCAGCGGGGTCTGCAAATCCAGCTCATGCAGCTTTAAATAGTATGTAATCTTCAGCACCATCCAAATCATTTTCAAACCTGTCTCACGCTCTTTTATGTTGCTTTTCTCGGCGTGTCTCTTCCTTCAAAGAATTATTCCGCTTATTATCTCTCCACATCCTCTGCTGTTTTCTTCCATTTTGAAGCACGCTTTAATACACAAACATGTATAGCAAGGCCATCATTTTATCCACTTAGTCACTGACAGTCCGTCTTGCTCCAAATGTCTTCTGAAAATACCATAATGACAATTACACGATAAGAATACTGACACTTGACGCCATTCAAAAAGTGTAGAAAAACATAGTCAGATGTCCTTCTATCTGAAAAAGGAGCTTTGAATTGGCTCAGACAGGAAAGAGGGGAAGAAAAGGCTCATTGGTTACTGGAATAGACGATTTTTAACAGTTCTTAGAATAAGGCAAAGGGACAAAAGAATCCACAGTAAGGTACTTCATTAGAGAAGCGATAAGGATTAAAGGGGGTGGTGGTGGTGGTGGTGGTGGGGGATTGTGGGACATGACACTCACAGTCCACTTAAATACTAAAAGGTGAATGAAGCTGCTTATCTAGTGTGAGACGTTAAATTCTCTTCACATGCTTTATTTCTGTCTCAGAATCCAGGAATGTGGCAGTAAGCTTCCAGTGAGGCCAGTAAAATGTAAATAAGCCAAAGACCAATGAAAAATAACGACGTCACCAGTTTGCAAGTCCGTGGACCACCCAGCTCTCCTCCAGCCACCGAGGGGCGGCGGCGATACAGCAGCACGCTCACACTCACCACACATAGCGCAGTGAAGAGTGTGACAGAGAACGCCAGAGAGCCTGGGTCCACGTAGAAGGCTTTGCCCTTGCTGCGCCAGTACACAGCGGCGATGGTCCATGCCACACCGATGCCCAGGAACACGTTCACCGCGTTGCTGCCCGTCACATTCCCAATGGAAGCGTCAGCATACTGGTCCTGAATGGCAGCTACCTTACTGGCAAAGGTGTCTGTGGAAGACAGGAAAAGAAGGAAGGAATATAGTTTGATCAGACCTTTAATAAATGAATTTATCTTGCTAACAGGCTACAACATATCCATCCATTCAACCATCCATTTTTCATACCGCTTATCATACACAGGGTCGCTGGGGAGCCTGGAGTGTATCGCAGGGAACTCGGGGGACAACCTGGACAGGGTGCTGACCCATCGCAGGGCACAATCTCACACACTATGGACAATTTGGAAATGCCAATCAGCCTACAGCACATGTCTTTAGACTGGAGAAGAAACCGGTACTCAGAGGAAACCCTCGAAGCACAGAGAGAGGTGGCATTTGGAACCCCAACCCTGTAGGTGCGAGGCAAACATGCTAACCACTTGTAACACCAGTCCTGATGTCTGCTGCAGATTTGCCTGACACGTGAAAATGTTTTAAAATGACCAATTTCACCTGAGAATTTACTGATTTCATTCATTCTCATTTAAGCCTTGGTTTAGATCTTTTAATGTAAATTGTGATAAGAGAAAAAAAATATAACACTATATAATAATTTGTATATTACTGCTCTTTTAAGTGTGTAAGTTTTGTCATACAGTTCAGCAAAAAGATGAATGGCTGTTATATTATATACATATAATACATAGCACATACTGTACTTTGGCATTAATTACACATGTTTCTTTATTATGGTTCATTCATTCTTTTATAGACCTGGTACTGATGTGCCCAGTGCTACAAACACCACGGCGGTAACGGAGTCCTTCAGGCCGATGGTGCAGCCGAAGTGAGAGGCCAGATCACCCGTCACTGCTGTTAACATGCCAATCAAACAGATCGATACGATGAAACATGCCCAGCCGTTCCAGTACTCAGTGGGTGGCACAAAGGCAAACAGAACTTTCCAGAAGACCGTAAGGAAGTGCATGATGTAGTCGAAGCAGGAAGGAAGGCGCTCTTCGCCACTCTCTTCCTCATCATCGTCACCTAAAGTGCAGAGGGGCAGAGTTTAGGCTATGAAAAGCAGACCGATCATGAATATTTCATGTTGCATAACAGCTGAGAAAGGGCAGTGCAGAATAAATATGGATCAGGCCGTCAAGTCATCAATCAAACCACTGGGGACTGACGTGAGGTCAGACTGGATTAACCCTCGTGTTTAGTCATTAGATTCTTTTAATTATCCATTTCGATAACACAAAGAGGCCGAGTATATTTTCATAATCTCAAGCTAAACACTCAGATCTAGTCTCTGGCTGTACAGTAACTGACAAGTGCTGCAGCCTACCTGCGCTCACAGTAACCGCGCTGACAAACTGCTCCCTCCAGCTGCTGCTTCCAACTACCAGAGCCAGATTGGTCTTTTTAATGAGCTTATCTACTGTGCTCTACACACACACACACATACACACACACACACACACACACACAAAGTACATTTTACATATTAAACAGTAACATTTCAGATCAATAACATGACAATCTAATGATGTTAAAATACAATGGGACTTTAGACTTCCTAATATCTAGGAAGTAAATGTGATATTCACAGATGGCAGAACAAAGTGGATCTGGAAGCATAATGATGCAGTTTGGACTTATAATTATCATATTGGATAAATATAAAAAGTCTGTAAAAAGCCTGCTGGTTCACACTGAATCTGTTAAATGTGGCGCTAGAATCCATCCATCCATGTTCTGTATCGCTTATCCTACACAGGGTCATGAGGGAATCTATCCCAGGGAACTCAGGGCACCAAACCATTGGATGGGCTGCCAAAGCGTTGGGCACAATACCAAAGGGCGCAACAGCACACACATTCACACGATACGGACAATTTGTAAATGTCAATCAGCCTACAATGCATGTCTTTGGACGGGGGGAGGAAACCGGAGTACCCGGAGGAAACCCCTGAAGCATACAGAGAACATGCACACAGGGTGGAGTTGAGATTCAAACCCCCAACCCCAGGGGTGTGAGCCAAACGTGCTAACCACTAAGCTACCATGGCCCCTGGCTCAATATTTTGTACAATGTTGCATGCAGAGGAGTATTCTGCTCTCTCATATTTTAGTTTATTATTTTCCTATCAATTGGTGGCATTCTTCTAGAAATTTGGAAATATACCTCCTGATTTATTATTTATTTTTCATAAAAATGTAACAACCCGTGTGCATGTTGTGAATCTGCCTAATGGTGTATTGTAACAGTGGTGAAGTGATAGCCTCTAGAGCAATGCTGAGAAAGCCCATTCCTCATGTGTTGCTCAAGCTACAGTATACCACGAATTATTGTCTGAACGAGGATGTCTTTCTGGCTTGTTGGGGTACACATGACAGAGCATTGATGGATAGATATGAGAAAATAATACAGAATCAATAATTCTGTCAAAAATATTCTCCAAAAGCAGAGAAATGTAATGTGCTGTGTGATAGATTACTCACACTGCTGAGACATGCTGGAATTTCCTTAACATTTGTTATTGTTACCTTAAACTCATAGGATTCCTCAATCACCACTTCCAGCCTGCTGTGGTCTCCTAGACTGGGACATCCCATCTTAGCAACCTCTTCGTCCTCTGCTCCTACTGCGGGCTTTTTCTCATTGGAGTCCCCTAGAGAGAGAGAGAGCGAGAGAGAGAGACAGACACACAGACAGACAGAGACAGACAGAGACAGAGACAGACAGAGACAGAGACAGACAGTGACTGATAAGAAAGAAATTGGCTAACAGAGAGGCACATGTCTCCTTTTAGCTCCCAAAGCACAGGAGTTAAATAAATCTCAGGAGACTCGTGGTGTTAACTGAATCCCAGAATAAGGTGTGGGAATGAAGAGGCCGTGCCAGGACAGGCTATGTAATTAACACTAAAGCAAGGTGATAGCCTACAGTCACTACATTTGCTCTAGCTGATCCTGTGGCAGCCAATCATTTCACGGAGGTAGCAAATTTGCTTACAGCTAGATGTCTGCACCTTTTACTCACCATAAACATCTGCTCTGAAGATGATATTATGTCAAAAGTGAACTAAGATAAATCAGAAATGTAATTTCCTTCTGTCAAAATCACTCTTCATTTGATTTCTACAGCTGTCATACTCTCGCTCTCTCTCTGCCTCTCTCTCTCTCTCTCTCTTTATAAATCTGGCTTGTGCAGCTTGTATTAAACTGAATGTAAGGCGTAATGCCTGGTTTCCTGTGAATGTACTGTAAACACTAACACTTTGCACACACAGTGTGGACAGGATGGTGATATCGATCCTTGGGACACTTCCTGTGGTAGATGTTAGCTAATGAGTGTCATCTCATTAGCGAGGGTCTCTACAGTGCATGTGTTAAGGCTCTAGTGCGTGTCTGAGGTTTGATGGTCATTAATGTTGGTGATTATATTAGAAGATTTTGACGTTCCTTCTACAAAAGAGAGAACATGAGTAAGCGCTATTTGGAGTAAGAATTGTGTCCTGTACTGAGTAGGGTTGGGCGGCGTGATATATATTGATATTGTGATTGATATAGTACATCATTTCTGAATTTATGGTGAGTATTGTCAGTACTTTTATATTACCGGCCAATTCCACTGCGAATACTGGGAAGTGATATTTTTGTTAATACCATAGAGCTGTTGAATTCTCATTTCTGATTGGTCAGAAGGACAGATTCTCTATAACACGTAGTTCTAGCTGCAAGACAAGTCACAGGTTAATATTAATACACTATCATTTCTATAGTAACAAAAGAATGTACATGGATGCTGCACATTTCGTAAGTGTATGTGTAACTATAAATGTAATGTAAGTGTAACTATAAATGGATAAAAAGTATGACCTTATTTAATTAATGGAAAAATTGAAACGGCAAATTGCTGTGGTGTAAGAGGAATAAAACACTCAAAGATGTACAATTATAGGAAAGTAATAAACTTAATAAACTAAAAACTTTGGGGCGGTAACATCCATTTGCATCCCATCGCATCACACCACCCCGTTATTCATTATCTGTAATTTTCATACAACAGCACGTCCCTTTATGCTTTATTCCTTACATATCGCTCACCCCTAGTACTAAGGTACACACACCGATACAAACTCACACACACAATTTTACCATGTTTCTGTCCAATCTCCAGGAGAACAGGCTCGCCCAATTCAACCGTGAAGATTTTGTTTTTCTCATACTCCTCATCATCAATGATCTTCACTTCAATAATCTTCCTGTAAACAGACAGAACAGAGATCGTATTTTGCGTGTGTCTGTCTCAGTTATACAACAGACCTGAGCTGATGGTAACAACACACTTCATCCACCAATCATAGAATGTCCATCCATCCATCCATCTTCTACTGCTTACTCCTTCATCAGGGTCGCGGGGGAACCTGGAGCCTATCCCAGGGAGCATCGGGCACAAGGCGGGGTACACCCTGGACAGGGTGCCAGTCCATCACAGGGCACAATCACATACACATTCACACACCCATTCATACAATACGGGCACTTTAGACACGCCAATCAACCTACCATGCATGTCTTTGGACTGGGGGAGGAAACCGGAGTACCCGGAGGAAACCCCCGCAGCACGGGGAGAACATGCAAACTCTGCACACACATGGCCCTGGCGGGAATCGAACCCCGGACCCGTGAGGCGAATGTGCTAACCAATCATAGAATGTATTCATGCATAACTTACCCCGCCATTTTGTTCACAATAATGCATCAAAGATTTACACTTGCACGTCATACACACACACACACACACACACACACACACACACACACACACACACACACACACGCAAAGAAACAACTCTCAGAGGCACATCTGCACCAGAAAGTGCAGTCAACAGATTGAAAGCTACTTAAGGAGAGAGAAGAGATAATGACTGAGTGTACGAGAGAAACTGGCTCAAGGAGAAAAGTGTGCAGCTCAATGTTCAAGATCCACTAGTGACAAGAGGAAGAGGAAACAGATTAAATGAGTAAAAGAGGAAGAGAGAAACGAAATAACTGAGGATACACATATACACACACACACACACACATACACAATGGCAAAGGTGTGGAAGTCAGCTATATAAACTAGAACATATTATGCTTTGTGTCTTGTCACACACAGAATATGAGAGAACAAGGACAAAGTAACAAAAGTCAGCTGTAGAAACTAAACTAGAACTTATCATGTTTTGTCTCTTACACACACACATACACACACTCATATACACACTACTACAAACATCACAGGAACAATATCAAAGGGAAAAATAAAGTCTTTCTGCGGAGCCAAATGTCCCCACAGTGAAATCTTTGCTTATTCGATCGCAACTCTACCATCACTGTGCTACCTCGTCATTAATCCATATTCAATTAAAATCAGGTTAGAAAACTGAATTGGAGAAGCTTACTCAATAAAGCCAGAATGAGCGATGAAGGGGGGAAAAAGAGTTCACCACAGAGTGGCTCATAAACAAAGCCGAGGATTACAGCACTGAACAGCCATCACAAATTCTTCCACGTTCACATTCACCTTCATTCTAATCATGCACAGCCAATCACAGCCACAGTATACAAGTACTCACTTCACTACAACACATTGTGACGTATAGGGCTGTGTCTGAATATTCCTACTACCCTACTATACAGTGGGCGAAAAGGAGCAGCATGTTCGACAGCTCAGTATTCATAAAACAGTAGGCGAGAAATACCCGGATCAGTGGATACTGCGATATCCCATAATGCAACGGGACTGGCGCAGAAGAGCTGCCCGAATCAAAAATGGCGGAAGGCAGCGCGTCAGCTCCTCTGAAATTGTAGATCACATGACAATGCCAATATGGTGGATGTATTCATAGTACACACTTATACCGATCAGAACGTACTATATCAACAGCCGAGCAGTAGGTACTGAATCGAATGCAGTAGGTACGGAAATAATACGTGATTTCAGACGCAGCCTATATATTCTCAGTGTCTTATGTTCTCTTGCGATTGTGTTTATGGTTACAAATTGGTTTCTGGTTCCTGGTTTATGCCTTTGTCTTTTGCCCAAATAATGCTGTTTGCATATCGCCTGACTTCTGTCTGTTTCTTGACTCTGTTTCTACTCTACATTGTTTTATTTGTTTGCCTGTTTTTAAAAAATAAAGACTCTTAAGATCCCTTTAAGAAAAAAACAAAAAAACAATAGAAACCATCATAGAATTTGCTATGGTTTTAATGGTTATAATAGAAATTGTGTTGGTTTTAATGGAAACTGTAATGGTCCCTTTAGGTCTCCACTGATAATTTGTTGCCTTTTATTGGTGGCATGCTATGTCTAGTGAATACCATTAAGGACCAATAATAGTAATGGTTATAATGGTTAGCTGATGGTTTGTAATGGTATTTGTAATGGAAACCATTAGAATTTCTGTGATGGTTTCTATTGTTTTGTTTCAGCAGGGTTGTAAATGTTATTGTATCTTGTAAGCCTGACACCTTAAATATATAGTACTGTGCAAAAGTTCAGGCACTCTTCTTTTTTTTTGTACAAACTTTCTTTGTACCGGAGTCTAGTATTTTTAGTTTTATTTTTTTTGTCACACCAAATATTGACTTTGTTTCATTTACCACTGTTTACTGCACTTTACGGTATTTTTTGTTTTAAATGTAGAAACATTTAATTTCATTATATTGAAGGTATATTTCCTCTACAGCATTTCTTTGCATGTGCCTAAAACTTTTGCACAGTACTGTATGTCTATTAAATATATAGATCAAATCATTCGCTACACAAACACAAACAAGCTAGCTAGCAAAGCAAACAAAGATACATAAACATGTCTGTCATGTTGAACAGATAGAGTAGATTATTACATAAAGCCTTGATTGTAAATAGCAAATAAAATATTATGTTTTAATATATGAATTAAATTTTTTCTATTTTTTTTTTATATATAATGAATTGAAGCATTTGATTAATTTATTACTCAGGCTTACCCTTATACACAGTTTTGTCAGCCTTTTTTTTTTTTTCAGAACCGGAAATGAATTTTCATATTATTGCAGCTATTTCTGAGTAAGTTCTGAGCCTGTTGACTTGTTGACTTATTTCCTCACCCCTCCAAGGGGTCATCTAACAAACTTCACTTGAGTTAACAGGGTAATGGATATGGAGTTGGAGATTGAAATGGATAGCGCACGTTGATGAGGTTATGTTAAAAAGGAGTACTGAAACAAAGTCATAAAGTCCTTCATAAGAACCTTTTTTTCCCGAAGCAATAATCCAACACTCCTGACAAATGTCGCTTTTACCATTTTATTGCTTTCGTTCTATTACTTAATTTTCTTCCTCTGTCCGGGCATGGTGTGTCTCGTTTTCAGATAACATACTGCATATGTGTATTTTTTATTATATATTGTTTTTCTTCCAGTTCTTTTACAGAGAGTCGGGGAGACTGACATGCCATTACTTCATATTATTTATATGCTACAATTGAAAATGTGTTTTCCTCCTATCGCTCACATGGTCTCATTCCTTCCACTATTATTCCTCTTGTTTTCTCTCTTTCATCATTTCTCACTCCCCTCTATTCCATCCCCCATGTCTCTTATTCGATTTTCCTGCCCGCCTTCTTGAAAACAATCCAGCTGCACAATTAAGATCTTGTCTGTTCTGTCTTTATCCTTCTTCCACTCTGTCTGACAATCGTATATGCACACACTTACACACACACACACACACACACAGAGAAGGCTACAGAGATTTCATCATAGGGTGTGGTGTCTATAAAGAGCATATGGCCAGAGATTTATTACTATGCACGGACACCTGAACTCGAACAGCTCCTGCTGGTCAGAGAGTGCTGTTCGTGCATCTCTTAAAGCACCAGTGACAAACGCTTCTCATTTCTGAGAGTGTTTTTGCATCCAAAGAAAGCCATTTTCAAAAGTCATCCACTTAGAGTGGCATTAAATCAAACCAAAGGTCCTTAAAGTAGCAGGGGTAACAAGCTCTCGCTTAAGGGTGCCAATGTAGAATCGATGCCACTGCTGGAGACAGAGCGAGAGTGAAAGCCTTCTGAAAGCGCACTCAAACAGGCAGCTTGCAACATGTAAACAAACACACACACACAGAGACTCAAAAGTTAACTTTATACAGTCTCTTATCTCTGAACTGGCTTGACTGATAATGCCAAAGTACAGCTAATAGAGGCTGGAGTGTATAGAGACATATCTCTCGCTTTCTCTCACACACACATACACTCAACACTAAAGCCTCTGTAAAGTATGTAAGTAGGTTTGTTTTTTCGACAAAATCTTATCATTGTCACACACACACACATACACACACACAATCATTTCTAGAAGTACATAGACTAAACAGCATTAATCATCTAATCATGCAAATGTACTGTATATATAATCATGCAAATGCTCCACTAATAACCATAAATCTAGGCAGAGACATCATCTAAGTGTGTGTGTGTGTGTATAGACAGATCGCAGATTATCTGTCCGTTCAGATGAAACTGCGTATTTGTTTTGCCTCGTTATGTGCATGTATATGGACAGAGAGATGCAAAGAAAAAAAGTCAAATGAGACTGCATCTAAGCAAAGGGTCTGAGAAATCTATCATTTATGAGCTGCTCATTTTCTCCAAAATCCACCACCTGCTCCCGCCCGTGCACACACATATACACGCATGTACACACACACACACACAGCAAATAAACCACAGACACGCTATCTCTCTCTGCGGTGGGGCATGGTGAGGGTAGAAGTGTATGTTTATGAGGTCTTAGGCTGCGTTGGTGTGACATGTCTCTGATGTAGCACGTGTTGGCAAAACGCAGAGGATTGTTGTCCCTCAGAGAGCCACTGTGCCACCATGTTTTATCATTCCTGTTGTTTGTCGTGTAAATTCAATTTGATGCATTATTCATTCATTTCCTTCTGCTTTTCCTGTGGGGGTGATGGTGATAATGGGCTGAGAAGGTCAGCTCAGATGTGTCTATCCCTGACTAAAGATTCAAGCTTTTACAAGCAGATCCACACGTGTTCCTAAGTCAACTATGAGATATCATCTGCTATCAGGTCCTGGGTTTTTCTGTCTAGTGGGAGCCAACCAGGGTGTATCCTTATAGAGGACCTGGACCAGCTCAACTGGCTCATCACATTTTGCATGAGCAATGGCTCTACTCCAAGCTCCTCACCCAATAATGGAAGTAAGTCCAGCAACCTTGCCAAGGCACCTCATTACTCGCAATCTTTTTTCTTACAGTCACTAGCAACAGCTTGTGATCATAGATGTCATAGACGGACCACAGCTTCTGCTTCACCAACACAGACCGGTACAGCGACTGTTACCCTGCTGCTGTTGACCTGATCGTCACTTGTGAAGAAGATCCCAAGATACTTAAACTACTACACCAGGGGCAAGGTCTCTCCCTTCACCTCAATGGAGAACCCCGCTCTTTTCTGGGAGAGAACCTTGGCCTTGGTGCTGATTTTCATCCCCAGCACACAAATACTTAGCAGTGAGGATCGAGTGCATAAAGGAGATCCAGTCCACATGCTGTCAAAAGAACATCAACTGCAAATAACATGGAAGTCTCTAGCCCTGTCCCCCATTCTGGATACATCTCCATTCTTGTCTGTGTCTTAATATCCAGTCCATGAAAACTACATACTCATGCATTCAATGCTTCACTACATTATACTATGTGGTGAGACAGACAGAGAGAGAGAGAGAGAGAGAGAGAAAGACAGAGAGAGAAACCATCTAAAAAATTTATATAGTAATGTGTGAACGCCACGCACACAGTCCTGTGGCGTGTAAGATGGTTAGAGAATGCCTAAAGCAGTACAGCAAGATTAGTTTTATATGCAATGCAGTTGTCTCAAATTTCTCTCCCTCATATCCAGGGGTTCTCTCTGCACTATTTTAGATATTCATTTGGAAGATGCATATATGTGATGCAACATGCAACCATACAGTGCTCGCCATTAATATTGGCATCCTTTGGTAAATATGAGCAAAGAAGACTGTGAAAATTTGTCTTTATTGTTTAACCTTTTGATCTTTTGTTGAAAAACGTTCAAAAATACTCTGCTCCCATGGATATTAAACAATTTGCAAACACAACACAGGTTTATGAAAAAAATTAATTGTTAAATATAAGTGCGCAACAATTATTGGCACCATTTTAGTCAATACTTTGTGCTCCCTCTCTTTGCCAAGATAACAGTTCAGAGTCTTCTCCTATAATGCCTGATGTGGTTGGAGAATACATGGCAAAGGATCTGAGACCATTCCTCCATACAGAATCTCTCCAGATCCTTCACATTTCAAGGAGATATAACACTGCCTAGACTGATTTATGTTCATGAGACTAGTTCACTGTACAATGGTAATGAAGTGACATCACTTTCAAAGTCAGCTTAATTGGAATATAACTATTGGAACATAATATAAGTGCACAAAGTCATGACATTCTAATGTAATGTAATGTAAGTGTCATAACACAACCTTATGTTAATATAATATGTCACTTAACATACTCACTTAATGTATTATGAGACATCAAAATTGACAAAAGCAGTAACGTTTACATTAAAGTTTCCTTAACTGATATTATCTGGTTAGTTAAGATGAACAAACCCTGAACAATGGCCTTAATACACCATAAGTAACATTAACAAAGTAACTTTCCTTTGTTAACTGAGTCTATATGGCAAGCTATTTCACCTCCTCATTTTTTCTCCCCAGTTTTGTCACCTGCCAATTGCCCCGAACAGCCAGTTCTCCCCTCTCATACATCCACCAACCGGGGAGAGTGAAGACGAACACATGCTTCTTCGAGATACACGAAGCCAGCCAACCGCATCTTTTCAAACTGCTGCTCAGACTCTGTCACAGCATAGTGTGACACACTTGGAGGAATGTGCTATCTGCCCTCTTCTGCATGCATGAGCTCACAGACAACAGCAATTGACAAGTGTCACTGTGATCGACAGAGGAGAGCGTGTATGACAATCTTCTCACCCAGAGAGCATGGCCAATTTTGCTCTCTTGGCTCCAGGCCATGGATAGCTGTGTCACCAGTGGGGGATTTCGAGTGCCGAAGATGCCACAGTGGCTGTGAGCCAAAGAAACAGAACTGGCTGTGCTTTCTGGGCGAACACTTTTTTCTGTTGTGCTACTCGGGAGTCCCTGAATAGCAAGATTTAATATTTAATATTAACCTGGAGATCAGTGTTTTCAACAGTTATCAATTTCATTTTGATGTGGACTTATGTTTAATCAAGGATTGACTAAACATTCAACCCCATGAGGATATTATATAGCATCCCCATATATAGCCCTAATACAAATGAACAGTTCAATCATGTAGCTGAACAGTTAAAGGTTAGAGGTTTTGGTTTAACAATGGCTCTCTGACTGTATCTTGGGATAATCTGAAGATCACACCTTAAGACCTGAAGAGGAACACACATCCACATTGTGTGAAAGAGTGTCACCAACACCACAGGAAAGATTTCTAACTGAAATGGTTTGAAATAGTGTTATATCGTTGAGCTGAGATAAATATTTAGAAAAGGTTTTCAAAAAAATACAAAAATCCCCCTATTCCTAATTTCTGTATGTTCCTCTTAAAATGTCTATTATCATACAATTCTAACCAACATGGATGATGTGGCTGAATTTCATTCACATATACAATGTCCTGAGAAATGGTATCATCCCTAATCATACCAGCAACTACAATTTTTCAAACCTTTAATATAAGTTGAGTCACGCAAAATGTGAGACAAGGTTGTCAGAAACATATCCATAAAGAGATGGTCACTTATATTATAGAAAATCCAAAGATATGGACATTTTTTTTTCTTTATAGAAAAAAAAAATTCAACTCATTGGCTTAAATGTTGAATTTCATATTTTTTCTTTTTCATTAAACATTTATACTGCTTTATCCATCTTCCTTTTGTTCTATGAGAATCTAGTTTGCTCTTCCTCACTTGCCATCTATAATATACCCAATTCTTTTTTGTGTCTTCATGTATGTTTAAACAACCACATCACTCACTCTCGCTCTCCCTCTCTCCCTCTCTCTCCCTCTCTCTCTTGCCCTTTCACTTTTTTCCTCTCTCATTAGCTATTCAACCCTTCTTGCTTATAAATGTTTTATGTGCTGAAAAATATTTTGCATGGTTGGCAGTCTGACCCAAAGCTCTCACAGTATTTCATAGAGATGTCTCATCAGGAGCTGAAGGTGAACGTGTGATTGACTGAGGTCATGCTCGTGGCAGCGTCTTGCAAAGTGCCAAGCTGTCAGCAGCGTCCACAGGCCATCTTCCTCACCATACCAACAGTTGGCCTGGGCATCGGCTTTCCTCTCGCAACTCTCTCTCTATCTTAATCTCTCATCAATTTTAATCACACCACATCTCCAATCCTGCTGCTTACTAACACCTCTTTCTCTCTCTGGCTCTGTCACACATATAAACACATGTACACACACATACACACAAACACACCCAACTCTAGTACTCACTTCCTGAGTTTCTGTCAACTTTATCGATTTAGCACACATCAGTAAGAACTAATCGATAAGCACGATCCACCACCTGGTCACTACATGAAAGCTGCATGTGTTCAGGCCCCCCTCTGTAACAGTCCTAACAGAAAACTGCCTTTTCTTGTCGTTTCCATGCTTTTACAGATTAGTTCATTTCTGAAGTATTAAGCAAATGTGAAGTCTGTACCAGGTGGCTTTTCTTCTCTAAGCAGCATTTAGAACCACAGACTGTCACATGAGAAATACATTTAAATATTCATTGTGATCGTCCCATGGCTGAAATTAACATACAGCACAAGCAAGGACAATTTAAGTGAAGTTAAACATAGCTTAGCAACACCCTACTGCTCGCAAGCAAAGTCACAACAAAATCAAAATGACATGTCCTTCTACTTGGGTGCGCACAGCAAGAAGTTAAGCTGTGCTCACACATTAGTCTGGTTTTTTTCCCCCACGAGCACATTTTGCACGTTGTCCTATGGAAAACAGTAATAAGTAATATGGTGGTTAGAATGTGACTGCTGCTGCTCACACTTATTCCCTCAGAGCAGAACACCTTTCAAAAACTTTTCAGAAGTGCTGAGTGATCTCAAGTGTGTGTGTTTTTTTTTTTTTCATCTGACTAATCAGGTCACAGCTCAAGTGAAAAGAAGGAGGGGAAAATGCAGGTGGAAATATGAATCTTGCTAATGAGCGATTATGAGCAGATTTATATTATGCCTAATCACAGCCAGTACTTCATTGTAAATTCTTTATTAATTTGGGACATTGGTATCAGATGTGAAAGTCTTACATTACCTACAGTAAAAGCTGTACAGTTGCAGAAGCTTTTCCTGCTCTTAAATCTTCTGTCTCTGAAGCCAAAGCTAAGCTAACCCTCCTCCCTGCCATATATATATATATATATATATATATATATATATATATATATATATATATATATATATATATATATATATCGAGAAAGAATTCTAATATAGATAGCTAGATAATAATCAATGCAATGCAGACCTTATGGTTACAGTGCTGCTATACTAATAGTGGGCATGCTGCGTGAGCCATTTCTATTTCACATCAGCACAAACAAAAAGATATTTTGAATAGTTTGCAGCTTTACACAAAGCTGACACACTACCATATGTATTTTGGCTGAAGTTACACTCCTCCAGGAAGCTATTTTTTTTTATACAAAAATGTCTAGAGTAAAACCACTGATTTCAAAGATGCCTGCTTATATTTATGTGAAACATACACCTCTTTTGTTGAGCATGCTTATATCTAATTCAGCAGGGTAAGTGATAGTTACTTTACAATCTTCCAAGTTGATAAACTGTAGTGTAGACTCTTGTAGCTTTCTGTAAGGAGGCATTTATTTAACATGTATATTGTTTATTTAGCATGTCTCCGGTGTCAGCTCTTTGTAACAGTCAGTATTAAGTTTTGAGGACAGAGGACTTTCTCTGTAACATAACAAGCTGAAGTTTCTTTTTCTTTTTTTTTCTTTTTTTTTAAATATTATTAACATCAAGAGAGGTAAAAGGAGAGTCTGATGAGGGAATGATTGTTTATAGCTGCTAAAATGTCAGTGATACTGCATTCAGTGACTAACTATAAACTGTTTAAAAAAAGATACAATGCATTATTTTTTCATTAATAAAACTTCATGGAATAACTTCATTAATGCCACTTCACTCCATCCTGCTGTTAAGTATTTTCCTATAACGTCATAGCTTGTAATGGTTTATTCATAAACCAGTCTTTTGGGGGGGGCGACGACGACACAACAACAACTTTCATCAATCCATCCATCTTCTACCGCTTACTCCTTTTCGGGGTCATGGGGAACCTGGAGACTATCCCAGGGAGCATCGGGCACAAGGCGGGGTACACCCTGGACAGGGTGCCAGTCCATCGCAGGGCACAATCAAATGCACACTTACAGACCCATTCATACGTTAAGAAGTGGAAAGTGCATGGCACCACCCACAATCTGTTAAAATCTGGGTGTCCGTCATAACTAGACGACCAGGAAAAAGACACTTCAATTCAAGTCTTCTTCTGCCAAATGGAAAGACCTACAGGATTTCATAGCCAACAGAGGAAAACATGCCCACAGAACAATATCAAAGATATTGCATACATCTGGTCTATATGGGAGGGTCCATCTGGAGTCCCATATGAAGTTTGCAAAAAGACACCTGAAGGATCCTGCAGCAAACTGGCAGAAGGTTTTGTGGCCAGATGAAACCAAAGTAGAACTTTTTGGCATGAAAGCCAATATGGCCATTACAAAACAACACCATCCTTACTGTGAAGCATGGTGGTGGAAGCATTATGTTGTGGGGATATTTCTCACCTACAGGAAGAATCTGGGGAACAACCTGATAAAATCTGCCAAATTTCTAAATAAGGTTGGAAATTCATATTTCAACAGGACAATGATCCCAAGCATAAAGACAAAGCTACCATGGAGTGGCTTGCTAGGAACAAGGTGGATGGTCTGAAGTGACCTAGTCAAAGCCCTGCCCTAAATCTAATTAAAGTTCTATAACCAAAAGGTTGCGGTCCATCAGTGAAAATCAACTAACCTCTCCCAGCTTGAACAGTTCTGCAAAGAGTGGAGGAAAATCTCCAAATCCCACTGTGATATCCTTTGGAGAAATACCCCAAAAGACTGTTAGCTGTAGTTGCTCCCAAAGATGCCTCTACCAAATACTGACTCTGGGGGTGAATACGTAAGAAATTAGGACATTTCAGTTCTGTCAGTTAAATTCTCTCTCTCTCTCTTTTTCCCAAAATACAATGAATTCATAGCATTGGTATACTGTGTGGTTTCGATCAAGAAAAGCAAGTCCCATTTGACACAACAAAATGTGAACATTTTGAAAGGATCTTTATTCATTGTCTATCCGCTGTTCATAGACATGGTTTTCAGAATAAAACCAGAAAATGGGTTTTCATGGGTATTCAGAAATAACACAACAATGTCTGAAAAGAATGTCATATCACCCTTAAGATCCTAATACATTCCTCTTGAAATGCACATCCTTGCTCTATTTCTGTCACTCTCCTAATCTACAGTGCCACTCTCTCCTTTATTCTTGCTGCTGCCAGTATCCACTGTCTGTTTGAATCCAGCTCACCCCCAACACACATCTACACACTCACTCACACATGCATGGAAAGGTCTGCCATTTAAAAATATATGAAAACCCTGCCTCATCAACACTTGTCTCTGTCTTGATAATTAAGCTACTTTAATCTCATAATAGAAGGAGTTTGGAGGCTTGAGAAGAAAGTGAAAGCAGCTATAAGGCTTAAGTATAACTTGCATAATATAATTCCAAAAATACAGCTCTGCAGACACACCCTTAGCCACAGACTGAATGTTACATTCAAACCACTATAGTTCCCCACTAAGACAGCAAGTAGCAACTGCTCACAGAGTGAAACAGACAAATAACTTCAATGTCAGTCACAATCAAATAAGTAGGGACTAGATAATTAGAAGGTTGGTTGATGGATAGTAAAGCTGGCAGGTATTGTATTTTAGCTCGGTAAGCAGCGTGTTCCTGGTGACTAATCACACATCTTGTATTTTCCTGTCTTTTCCTATTATGGAGTCGTCCTCCAGAGGAGTCAGGTTTCTGTTGCAATGGTGCACAATTCTGCCTAAATACCAGAATCCCAGCAGAACTCGCTGTACACTTCAAACCCCTTCCTGTCTGTCTAAGGGATGACAAGGGACCTGCTAGAAGCTACCTTCGCTTCCATGACAGCATTTCAAACCCTCGAACTTACTTCCTTCCCACCCACTGCTCTGTGACACGATGGCACTTACCTGATTGTGTCATTTACACACAAGTGTCATCATTCAGCTGAGTACAGTGACAGTCCCACAGGAGTTACAGGCTTAGCTCAAGGGCACAATGGCAGTGGCTATCCGTCTTGTGTGCTGGACGCATAGGTTACAGTGGTTACACCTGCTTCACAAATGGAACCCCAAGCTATATAAGACATTCATATAGCATAGCTTCAAGCAGGTGTCATGAACATAGCTCTCTGCTCTATTGTTCTCAACCCTTCAATCCCAATCAGTTATAAATAATCTGCAAATGGCTTTCATTCCAGTTTCATTTAAGCAAGGAACCCATTTTCCACTTGTGTAATCATTTACATATTTAGCAGATGCTTTTATATGCACCAACTTATAATTGAGCTGAGCTGTTGAGGGTTAAGGGCCTTGCTCAAGAGTCCAGCAGTGGCAGGTTTACAGTATTGGGATTCAAACGTACAAACTGCTGAGCGGTAATACAGTAATCCTTAACCACTGAGCCACCACTGTCCCAGTCAGTCCTAACAGGTTCGCTCCTGCTTTAGTTATAACAAACCACAACAGCCCCTTGTGTATAATATTGCAGACCCCTGCTTTAAATGATGAAGCTATAGCTGAAGCTGAGCATGTGATTGGCTGAAGCTTTGCCACTTCACTTTCCCTGCTCCGGTCAATCTGCCAGCTTCATCCACTGATCATACTGCACATACTATATTAGGTATGAATAAGAGTTGTTAATAGACTGGTATTAATGTCACCAGCAGAGTGGACGACCCCTCTCATGGACTTTTCACCTATCTGCCATCTTGTAGAAGGTACCAGAGCATCTATGCCACCAGCATAAGACTCTGCAACAGATACTTCCCTGAGGAAGTCAGAATGCTCAACACACTGCTGCCTGTCAACACTCGCCTGAACAAATCTAAACCTCCCAACAGCTACGATTGAACATCCATCACTGGCCAATAGCACTTCATAACCCACACTTTATAATTGCACCTATTGGACACTTTGTTATAATGATTCTTATTGCTGCTACTACAATCAATTGCTGCTATCACAGTCAATAGTTTACAGACAATTTTTGCACTACTTTTTTCCACAGAGAACTCTTTCTCTTGTCCTGTCTAGTTGGCTTTCACTGTCTTGTGTACTGCATTTATTGTTTTGTATATTTATTGTATTGTGTGCACTTGTCTCACATTATCACCAGTTGTTCATTTGCACTTTATGTAGTCCTGTGTACTGTGCCACTGTATTGTTATGTGTGGTACCATGGTCCTGGGGAAAAATCATTTTGTTCCAATGTATACAGGTTATACAGTGGAATGGCTATGAAAAACACTTATTTTTCCTGGTAGTTTTTATCTATAGTGGTAGAAATGGGAATGTCACCTTATGTCATCTCTATGAGAAAACATTTCTATTGTGTTTCCACAAAAATTTTTGTTTTGTGTTTTTTTATGCTTTGAGTTGTGGTAATTTCGTAGTAACCATCCAGACTGCCTGTAACCTAAAATCAGCAATAGTGGCATGCGTGACCAGTGTGTCAAACTAAAGTTGATTCCCAGGCCCAGGGCAATTGCACAAGTTCCCCTTTTGAGTATTGGTTCCTTTCAGGGTATCTTCCTTATTGTAATTCAAATACATTTTTCCTTTCTTCCGCAGCTTCTGGCTTGCACAATGAGCATGTAGTCCAGTGACGATACCTATTATGAAAAGCTCTCTCCAAATACAATTACTACACGGATATCTACAGGTTAAGGTGAACAGAGAGAATGAATAGAGAGAGCGATGATGAGCTGCTCAGCACAGTACCACAGAGCGCAAAGAACACTGTAGCGCTCGAGGGATTGGCCCAGGACCTGACTACTCCTAATTAAAGACAAAGAGAGATAAAATGAGGGATAAAAAGAAAGGTAGCAAGAGAAGGAGATATAATAAGATATAGCAAGATATAATAAGAATAAGATGAGTAGCATAATTAATTATAACATATTTCACGTCTTACAAGAAGATAAGACTCTTAATCACACACCTCCCCACTGCAGAGTCACAAATGAAGCGAGATAATAAGAAAGAAACAAAGGAAGAGAAAGAGCGCACTCATATCCTGCTGCTACACATAAACTCTTGAGTGTGTGATCTATTAACAGCGCTTTGCATCATATTCTTTCTCTGTTCTTTTTCTACAGCAAAACCAGTTGCTATCGCATTCACTTAACAAAGTACCACTGGACTCATTGCTATGGCAACAGACGCTGGCGGTCACCCATCCTCTGTCACGCAAGAGAGCTGTGTTTCAAACCTTGTTGTCTTTACAATACATCATATCCTCTCAAAGCCATTCTAATAGCCGATTCCAATCACTCGCTTTCTTTAGGGCTGCAGTTCTATGGTTACCTAATCAGATTTCCAATAACCGGACTACAAATCATATCGAAGCTCAATGTCAGTCTAAAACCCAAATGCCCAAGTGGAAAAGCCCTCAGACAAGTCTAGGAAGCAGCAACCGAGCTGCGGCCACACAGATCAACGACATGAAGCTAAAGGTTGGGCTGATAAAACTTGGGTAAGAGAACACTTTTAAAATCACATACAGTATATGATCATGGAGGAGTTCAGAATTGACTGAACTTCTTTTTGACCATTAGTGCATGCCATATGTAGATCTTACTCTCTTAATGTGGTAGACTAATGACCGGCCTGCGTGTACGCCCTTGGAGACTGCTGCCCGGCATCAGAGAGGGGAGTATGATTACAGTGAGTCCGAATGTGAGGGCTCTAATCATGTGAGCAACCGGCAGTGTGTAACGTCCACATCCCTACATCTCTGCACTCTAATTAGAGCACTGAACAGGGTGTGTACATATACACTCCATGTGTGTAATGATATAGGTTGACATTCATACTAGTAGGTAAAGGGGAATAATGAAAAATATTGATTTGAATGGATATTGATGGAGGAATGAAGGAAGGGAGAAAAATACAAAGTGGTACTGAGGGAGTATGAGGAAGAGCAAGTGAATGAAAAGCAAAAGGTTAGCCTTTTTTTTTTTTTCATTTGCAGCAACCTTTTTTCCAAATGAAGTATTAGTCTGTAGCATTTATGTGTCTATTATTGTAACTCCAAATTATATATTGGGTCATAAATACATGGCTCCTAAACAGCAAAAAACAATTGAAATAGATTAATCTACCATTTTCATGTGGATTTAAACATATAGTGGAGTGGCTATTGTGTGTTACGGTTTAAATTACTACCATGATCTACTGATACTTGACAAGGTTCTTTTTATAGTTGCACAGTTTTCCATTTAATTTACATTTTTCCAATTAAAACCCCACTGTTCAGCTCATATTGTGCACAAAACGGGCTCAATGGCTTAAAGCTATCATGTCTTTTATGCAAATTATTAGAGAATAACATGGAATACGTTTAGCCTCAGCATGTGTGTGCTAAGCTAGCCAGAGAGCCATCTTAGTTCATGTTTGAACAGTAGTTAAGGTTCTCATGGCATATTTTGAAAGATTTGGCTACTGTTAGATTAACAGATACAAAAAACAACAACAAGACAACAACAAATATTTGTGTTTACCTGCAACTTCATGTTCATTGCTAGCAGATAACTAGCTTGCTAGTTATGTAAGTTAAGAGGAAGATAAGGGGGCATTACTAGGGCAACACATATTGTTGTATGCATTATTGCACATATGTTCTGTGGGTACTTACAATGGCTTGATTATTCAAAGCAGTGTTGGCCAGAGAAGCATTGATTTGTTTTGCCATGCTAATACTTTAATCTGAATAAGTGCAGCAGTGCAACAGCTTCAATACTGACTCTTTCCTCTTATGCATAAAAATGACCCTACTTTCATACTGAACTATTCTTTTGCATGGTGCCTGTTAATTCCTGAACTCGGATACCAAACATTTATCCTGTTGCGTCATCCCAGCATGAATAGAGCATTTTCTCTTGAGAGCCATTACCATGCTTACATGACACACTCCTTCATAAAGCATGATGGTACTTATTCACTTGTGAGAGACGTACCTGCTCAGAAACATAATTTAGAGATAGACAGAGAGACAAGAAGGGTGGGTGGACCTTCTTTTTTATTTTCCTTTCTCTATGTTTACAAAAAGCAATGGGATCAAAGATGCTATGATGTTGCAATAAATCTGGATGAAGGGCTATGCTTTCTGAGACTACACTCTTTTTTGAGGAAAAAAAAAAAAGCACAAGAGGTGGCATTTGACAAGGTATAAAATGTTCAAAATGCAGGTCTCAGACAAGAAACTTTGAGCTTCACACAGTCAAACACACACACACACACACGCATGTAGAGGAAAGTAGCGGAGAGGAGGGTTTCTAACTTCAAGTGTGTGTGTGTGTGTGTGTGTGTGTGTGTGTGTGTGTGTGTGTGTGTGTGTGTGTGTGTTTACTGGGTCAGGCTGTAGATGGTGAACAGGTTGCTGAGCAGTTTGGAGCAGGAGGAGTCTCCCCGTCATGAAGCATCACCCGAGGGGCCATGCTCTACTTTTACACACACACACATACACACACACACAGAGCTCTGCACATAACTTCACAGAGTTATGAGCTCTTTGGGTATTTCTGGTGTGGATTTAGGCTCGGCTTGGGGAGTGCTTTCTGGGTCACTCTGAAGAAAAGAGAGGACAAGATGAACAGAGACCACAGAACTAAAGTATGTGTGTGTGTGTGTGTGTGTGTGTGTGTGTGTGTGTGTGTGTGTGTGTGTGTGTGTGTGTGTGTGTGTGTGTGTGTGTTTAAGTGAAGCAGAGAAAGATAAGAAGTAGAGATGCATTTTCCATATGATACTATGATCATGAACTGATAATCAAATACTGATCAGATACACTGCAAAAAAAAAGTCATCTTAGCAAAGTGAAAATATTTTGAATATAGTTAAATGTATCTAGTATTTCATATCATTACAATAAACCAAACGTAAGATCATCAAACCTATTTCTGGACGTTATTACTCATTTCAAGCTTGTGCTTTTCTTACTCTATTGGCAGGTCAAGTTGCTTCTTTCTAGAAATAAATGTTTAAATTATCTGCCGACAGAACAAGACTGCAGTATTTCAAGTACAAATGTCTTGAAATAGGTTTCACAATCTTATATTTGCTTTATTATAATATTATAATAGAAAATACTAGATAAACATGACTATATTCGAGGTATTTCCACTTGCTAGTATGTCATATTTTTGCAGTGTACTCATTTCTGTCACTTGAATTTCAATTTAAAAACAAAAGTTTAATGATTTGTGTATTCAACATTATTTCTTTGTGCTTAAGATGAGAGATAGTGCACCTAAATAAGCCACTTGACCTTGACACTGCACAGGAAGCATACACAACCAGCAACTTCTTCACAGTAACTGAGTGGAACGTGTAAGGTCAGTAAGGTCAACATGAACACACTGCTCTAAAAACACAAGTTTAAGTCCTGATAATGCCATAGCAAAATCCACAACACAGTTTTTGCACAGCATAATTGGCCATACTCTTGCTTTTGTGTGAGAAATGTTCTTTCTATGTCGAACAGAGTGACGCACGCCATTCACGGGCATCTGTGAGCTTATGTATATGGAATTCATGCATGTTCAGCTCCCCTATGATGTTGCATGAGTGACAGTTCAAAAAGATGCCGTGGACGGGTTCACACGTCTCAAAGGAAGAAAGAGTTAGCTGTCGCCCTCCCCGGGGATGCAACAGAGGAGAACTAGATACTGTGCTGAAATTAGAAATCAAAAAATTACAAGCAAAAGGGGTCAAAATTGAAAAATCAAAAATGTAAAATAAATAAAAAAATAAATCACATACTCTGAAATGTTGGATTTGACTAGAAAATATGAAATCTGATTCAATATCAAGATCTGTGTGTACCTAAATAGAGAGGATTTGGAGGAGAGAGATTAAAGAACCGGAGTGTGAGACTGTGTAAAAAGGGTCAAAAGGGAGAAAGTACAAAATAAACAAGACCACACAAAAAGGTGTTTGTGTGTAAACTGGAATAGCTGAGAATTTGAGCGTGAAAGTCACTACTGAGGATCAGAGGACTTAAGTGATGGAAAATGCAAGAAGTGTGTGTACTTCAGTGTATGTATGTGTGTGTGTGTGCATTTCTAAACATTCTCCATGATGTAAGTGTGATAAATTGCATGGAATGAGGGATTTACTCCTAAGCCTGGTTTTAAATCTGTACCTGGTGTGAAGGACAGAGGGATTTCATACACACCCTGCACTAGTATTACATTTTTCTACCACTTCTACTACTTCCTATTTCGTCCTGTCAACACTACAGATTTCCACTGAGACTGGACAAATCCAGTCTCAACAATCTCTTTACTTCACACACATGCATGCACACACACACACACACACACACACACACACACACACACACACACACACACACACACAATGAACTTTTTCAATCTACCCACTCACAATAGCAGACAGAAATACACAGGCCTGCACTAGTTTATCTAAAAGTCTCGAATGTGAAGAGTGTGAGAGGGGAAAGTCTGAGGGAAGCGAGTGTTAATGAAAAGAGCAAGAGGTGGGAGATTGGATGCAGACGACGATGAAGGGAGAGATGAGGCTTACTGTATATCATCGAGCCTCATTGGTTCGTGCAGAGAGCAGGAATATGCAGGAGAGATAGGATAACGCTAGAATGAATAAAAGACAGGCAGCGAGGGAGAGAGCTGAGGCAGGGGGCTGATGAAGGCCTGCGGGAGGATAATGAAAGACAGGACTGAAAGGGGATCACCGGGGAAATCGGGAATGGAAAAGAGGAAAATGTGGACAGAGGAAGACTGTATTAGACAGTAAGAGGCAAGCAGAGGTAGGAAAAGAGAAAGATGGAGACAAAAAGAGAGCAGAACAAAGAGGTGGTATGAAAATAGACAGACATCAACAGCGACAGCTACAAACACAAAGTAATGCCTGTAATCTTCAGATCTGTCTCTGTTCCTCTGTGCCTAATCAATCTCGAGATACCTGCTTACCAAGATGCTGCTACAAAGATTTCTCTCTCTCTTTCTCTCTCTCTCTCTCTTTCCTCCCCTGCAATTGCTCATTCAATTTGTATTTATTTCTAACGTTCTCTGCAGCTGTTGCTCCAGCGGGTCACATTTCCCTTGCTTTTCACTTAATTTATATGATGTCCATATTGTTTGGGACGTCACACTCAGGACACGGAGATTGAATTATACTACCACGTAGTTGTTGATGAACGTTTTAACAAAGCAAAACTAACAAGTACACAGGTATTTATTAGCATGCTCACACATATCTCATTTTTTCACCATTTCTATAGTAACAGCTACATCACGAAGACAGATTATATTTAATGTAGCCTAACAATAAGTAAAATATTACTTCAAAAATAAGGCAAGGCATGTTGTTTAACAAGGAAAATGGATAAACACATAATCGTAATAAAAATGAGTTCAGAAGGGGCTTATTTATTGTTTAGTTCACCATTGTTAGCTAGCTAGTTAAACAGGGCAATGTAACTGTTAATGCTGCATTTGGAACTTGAAAAGTCGATCTAAACGTGTTCCATGCTTTGTCTCAGAAAAACACGGATGCCCAGAGCAAGTTCATATTTGTATGCCTAGTCTCTGAATTTAATAAACATATTAATAAGGTCTCCATACATTATTTATGTGTGAATAATAACCAGAAATTATATATAACGTCTTTGCACACTTTTTCAGAAAAGAGACGCTACATATCAAGTAAAATCAAGTTTTATCAAGTTGTAAATAATGCAAAAGAGTTCTGTTTATTGTTGAAAAAGTGATGTTGTTGGGACATCAGGCTTGATTATGGCAGAGAACTCAATCAAGGTAGATGTTGCCCGAGTTCCTGATTTGAAAGGACTATCACATTGCACTTCTGTCGGAGGTCGGATTTTTCTAAGAGTACAGTGTATTACAGCATAACAATCTTTACTTTAGGGTAAGGTTATATAGGGTGTAGTGTAGTTAAATAGTGGTTAAATATAGTGTATTACAGCATAACAATCTTTACTTTAGGGTAAGGTTATATAGGGTGTAGTGTAGTTAAATAGTGGTTAAATATAGTGTATTACAGCATAACAATCTTTACTTTAGGGTAAGGTTATATAGGGTGTAGTGTAGTTAAATAGTGGTTAAATATAGTGTATTACAGCATAACAATCTTTACTTTAGGGTAAGGTTATATAGGGTGTAGTGTAGTTAAATAGTGGTTAAATAGTGTAGTTAAATGGTGGTTTGGCGGTTATGGCTCTGGGTTACTGATCAGAAGGTCGGGAGTTCAGGCCCCAGCACTGCCAAGCTGCCACTGTTGGGCACTTGAGCAAGGCCCTTAACCCTCTCCGCTCCAGGGTCGCTGTATCATGGCTGACCCCAACCTCCTAACATGCTGGGGTATGTGAAGAGAAGAATTCCACTGTGCTGTAATGTATACATGACCAATAAAGACTTATATAGGGTGTAGGTAATATTTCCCACCTTGTTTATTTAGCTAGCTAACATTAACTAGCTAGTGTTTCTAATGTTTATGAAACTAATGCATACTGGTCATGTCTCTTCTGACCAAATAGTTTATTTTAATTTGACACTCCAAGTCACTGATGGGACGGCTTCCGTGGTGTTCAGTGAGGTATAGTTAGGAATATAAGCAGACAATAACATTAATGCTAAATAGCTAAGCAGCTAACTTTAATCTAACTATCTAGCTACCTACAGTCTTTGAGGTGGCTCTTACTGTGCATACTGTGCATGTAACCTGTAATCTACTTACTGTGTCCTTTCACTGTGTCCTGTGAGGTACTGCTACTGGTAATTGCTTGATGTTTTTCAAAGTTATCTGTTGAGTACAATTGAGCTTTTTTGTCTTCCTTTCAAATCAACTCAGTATTTGCCTGAGAGTGACGTCACAAGCAATATGGCTGACATGATGTGAATAATCCTGCATGTATTTAATATGTGCACGAACACACGCACACACACACACACACACACACACACACACACACACACACACACACACACACACACACATTTACATTTATGGCATTTGGCAGATGCCCTTATCCAGAGCGACTTATATTTATTTCATTTATACAACTGAGCAATTGAGGGTTAAGGGCCATGCCCAAGGGCCCAACAGTGGCAGCTTGGCGGTGCTGGGGCTAGAAGTCCTGATCAGTAACCCAGAGCTTTTAACCATTGAGCCACCTCTGCCACACACACACACACACACACACAGAAATTGATGCTGTTTTTAAACTCTGCTGCCACTAACAAACAGACAAACACATGCAGTCTATTGCTACTAACACCTTATTGAATCTCAATGCTGTATCTCTGAATCTGCTGTTTATCTGAAAAAATGTCTACACCTTCAGATGAGAGTGAACATTACTCATGGAGACTTATTCACACACACACACACACACACACACACACACACACACACACACACACACACACATACACACACACACACACACACACACACACACACACACGTACACAGTCTCCCAAGAAAACACTCTAAAAATAACCCAAACCCTTATGCCACAGTGTCTTGGCTCAAAAACAATTCTGACAGATGCTTGAAAACCCCAACCACACACAAACAAATAAACACACCTTTAAACAAACACACACACTCTCTCTCTCTCTCTCACACACACACACACACACACACACACACACACACACACACACACACACACACACACACACAGAGTAAACAGTCCAAAGGATTAACAAAAATAAAAATAAATACATATACACATACAAGCATTTTCCTACTTACATGGTTTCGTCATTTTTGAACTCCAGTTTTCCAGAAGCTTCCTCATAGTCTTCTCCGCCACGGGCTGTACCATCGATGGTGCGGTAGGGGACAGCGACAAGACCCCGGGCGCCAGACGTCCTCTGGACCTTCACCTGCATGATGCCCACACTCTCGCTGACCCTTGCCGACTCGCTCTCAAATGTGAAGATTCCAGCATGGTCATCGTCGTAGATGGTCACCGTGGCCATGTGAGCCTCTCCCAGAGCCGCCTTCAGAGCCGGAGTGCCCCCATCCGCCAGGTGACCGTCGGTCCCGTCCACAATGCGTGGGTTGCTCAGGTGCACGTAGAAGTACTCGTCCTCCTCAAAGATGTCATCATCAATTATGCCCACAGTCACTTCTTTAAGGGTCTCTCCAGGCTTGAAGACCAGAGTGCCTTCAGCAAATTCATAATCAGAGCCAGCATTGGCAGTGCCATCTTCTGTACGAAAGTCAACCTATGGTGATACAAAGGTCAGAGGACAATGAGAGGGATAGATGCAGATGTTCTACCGATACTGTTAAGCAAATCAAAAGTATGGGGAGGAATGTAAAGGGAGGGGATATATTATAATTTATTATATTATATTATCCATCCACCCATCCATCTTCTATACCGCTTATGCTTCTTCATGGTCACGGGGAACCTGGAGCCTATCCCAGGGAACATCAGGCACAAGGCGGGGTACACCCTGGACAGACATTATATTATATTATATTATATTATTTATTAGTAGCTTAGAGGACTATGGGGGAAAATGATAAGACCACATAAGTAGGCAAATATCCTTTGTATCATTAAATCTCTTAAAGACATCATGATTTGGGGATTCCTGATTATTTTATCTCTGCTGAATTTTGGTTATATACATTCTTTGGTTACATTTGCTCAAAAGGGGTTCTACTGGAGCCTTAATAAAAAATATTGTTGATATACACTAAGATCATTACATTACATTGATCAGTTCATAATTATTCAATAGCTTCGAGGCTCTGGTTGCTGATCGGAAGGTTGGGGGTACAAGCCCCAAGCACTGCCAAACTGCCACTGTTGGGCCCTTGAGCAAGGCCCTTAACCCTCTCTGCTCTTGGGGTGCTGTATCATGGCTGACCCTGCGCTCTGACCCCAGCTTCCTAACATGCTGGGGTATGTGAAGAGAACAATTTCACTGTGTATATGTATATGTGATCAATAAAGATTCATAATCATTATCATGATTCAGGTTGCAATAAAAGTCTTACTTTGACCTGAAAATGCAATCAATTGGTTGCATGGTATTTGTCCTGAAGAAGTTAAAGTCTGAATAAAGTCACCTTTACAGTGCACCCTGCATCTCCCCCATGCCTCGCCACTGTGAGTTTCAGCAGGCCACAGTTTTCAAAGCACTGGTAGACTGCAGGCTCAAACTCTAGGAGTGTGGTGTAAGGGTCGTCCTCCTGCTCCCGTGTCTCTCCGCTGCTCACCACCTTCCGGGCCTGATCAGCTGCATGTTTCTTCAGAATGTTCCCTGCCCCGGTCATCATCCGTGTGGCCTGGATACGGTAAAATGCTCGGCTCTTCTGCTGCTGCATCAGCACCTGAGAGTAAGACCATGAAATAACATACTGTTATTTCATATAAAGTCAGAAAAATAGTCAGATAAAATGCAGATAGACTCAGAAAAGAAAGCTTCTTATTGTGGGATGTCTTGTTGCACATCTTGTGTAAGAGCTTTATCTATGATTTATCTGTCCAGATGTACAGAATCTTCCTGTAATGCCACTATGAACTCAGCCATACCTGATAGTTGGCCATCTCTATAAGCTGCTCCATGTCTTTATCTGGGTGTCTCTGCTTGAGCTCCTTCAGTGTCCTGGCCATGTCTCTCCTGGCCTCATCCTCATGATCACGTCCAACTAGTCCATCCTCTCCTCCCAGCATTCCATCCAGGTGGGCTGCCATGCCGTCCAGCTCCAACATGTCCATCTTGTTGAAGGTTGTCTCTTTCACTCCTTCATCCCCTCCTTCTGTCTCCACCACAATGCCATGGCTCTTGTCGGCACGGTAGTGCTTGCGATTGTACTTGTAAAAGAAGAGGCGGCGGTCGGCGACCCACGCCTGCACCACGCACACGGGGAAAAACAAGAAGGTGAGCACAGCCTCCCAGACCTCCACCTCACCAGGGGATATGAGACAGAGGATGACATAGAGCCAAACATAGGCAAAGATACTCCATGCCGCTGTCACAAAGAAGACTCGCAGGTGCTTGACCTTCCTTGTCTCACCATCAGGCACCACATAGACACAGAGGCCAATGATGACAAACATGTTGAAAGCAGCACTTCCCACAATGGTGCTTGGGCCAAGATCTCCAGCCTCAAAATGGTGCCCACACACCTCAATGACTGAAAGCAGAATCTCAGGAGCTGAAGATCCAAGAGCCATAAGGGTTAAGTTGGAGACGGTCTCATTCCAGATGCGCACTGTAGCTGTGCAGGTCTCACCATTGGGCCTCTTGATGGTGATCTCCTTTTCTTGGGAGGTGATTACCTCAATGGAAGACATAAAGCGATCTGCAATGATAGACATCCCTAGGAACATATACACCAGGGCCACAAAGTAGACGATGGAGCGAGCCACCTTATCACCCACTGAGGGATTCTGAGGGTTCCATACTGGTAAGATCACACCCTCAGAGCAGACAGCACCTTGGGAACAGTTGGCACTGGAGGAGAGTAGGTCATTTGAGACAGCATTTGAGGGGACAGAGAAAGAGATAAGAAAAAGTAAAGGGAAAAGGAAACAGAGGGTTTGGGGGGTGAGATGCATGGTTCAGGATCGTCAGTCCTCCAGAGCAGCTGTTAAGATCTTCTCTGTTGGGTCGAGCTCTGAAGAAACAAAAAGAAAGAGATTGAACGTGATACAATCTCAATACATTTCCAATAGCATTGGTCTAGAAACCAATTCAATAGGAAGGTTTCAGTAATTATTCAATGTTACAGTTAGTGATATTACAGTTACTGAAGACAGTGGTCATAAAAATGTCAGTGCTGATCTTGACCCATCTGCATTCCACCATCAGAGATTTTATGCAACCCTTTGCCTAATGTGTTTTAAAGCATGTTGTGTTTTGCTTTGCATCTGGTTGGAATGCCACCTCAATACATCAATGTCTCCACTCCTGGATGTAATGTCAAATTTTCCAAAAAGCTTCATAATCTGATATTTAAAGAGCCTGTGGAAGGTTTCTGGCCCTTTCCTTTATCTGTTGCCATTGATCCCCCAAGTTTCATCCTCCCTTCACCTATCTTCCATGCCCCTGTCACATCACCAGCTCTTCACTCACCCTCTTCCATATGTCAACACCTCTTTCTTTATTCCCCTGCTGCAAAATACTTGTTTCATTATTGTCTGCCAAGTTTTTTAAAGTGTACTGTAATATAATACACACTCCCTAAATTGTTGTTGTTGGTCTCTCTCTCTCTCTCTCTCTCTCTCTCTCTCTCTCTCTCTCTCTCTCTTCTCTTGTCCTTGGGGCACAACAGTGGAGATTTGAGTGCTTCTGACAGAATGCACACTGTCTGGCCATTGATGACATTTCACGAGTCTGACGTACACACACACACACACACACACACACACACACACACACACACACACACACAGACACACACACACTATATACCATGCTAGTTTCACTGCACTTCACTGTTTATTGATTTATATTTTGAACAATAATAGTATTTCCTAAAATTAAATCAACCTGTAAATGTTACGTCCTTCATCCTCGCACACACACACACACACACACACACACACACACACACACACACACACACACACACACACACACACACACATATGCGCTCTCTCTCTCTCTCTGTGACTCTGGGCTACTGTTATTAATCAAATGAACTCCATTTTGCATGTGGTGGGTGGCTAAAAGCCTGTATGTGAGCATATTTATGAATATATAAACAGATATATACATGAGGCCCAGCAGCAGCAAGATATACCATTTCAGCACTATGCTTGTGTGTGTGTGTGTGTGTGTGTGTGTGTGTGTGTGTGTGTGTGTGTGTGTGTGGCAGGCAGCCTGGGAGCACACTTGGGTCTGTTTCCCTCTAAAGCCACTTAAATACAAAACAGCTTATACAGAAGAAAACAAGAAAGATAGTTTCATTTCTTTCTCAAAAACTCACCAATATTCCGTCACCATACTCCAGCCACAGTAGCAGTTTACACCAATCACTCTGTTCAAAAGTTTACACCCCCCTGGCTCTTAATGCATCGTGTTACCTTCTAGAGAATCAGTGAATATTTGCACCTTCTGTAATAGTCGTGTACGAGTCCCTCAGGTGTCTTCAGTGTGAAAAGATGGATCTCAACATCATATAGTCGCTGTTGGAAAGGGGTCAAATATGCAGAAGATGCTGGAAAAGTAAATAATGTGCGGGACCTGGAGGATTTTTCTGAAGAACAGTGGGCAGTGTAACTGCTCAGGACAAACAAGGGACTCGTGAACAACTACCACAAAACATAAACACAGTCGTTGATCACCCAGGTAACAACACAATATTAATATTCAAGCGTATGTAAACTTTTGGACTGGTCCATTTGTGTAAATTCAGTTATTATTGTGTTTTGTGGACTACATGTAAACATCTGTTATGTGGAATAGCTTATTCAGGGCAATGCTAAATAAACAACAAAATGCTATTTTTATGATCCTTTTTTTTTTTTTTTAAAGATTAACATTTTGCAGATTCTGCAATGCGTATGTAAACTTATGACCTCACCTGTGACATCAGCGACCTGTCATGTTAGAGTGTTCACAGAGACGGGAAAAAATTATGAACCACACAAGGTGTCAGGCTGAATCCTGAAAGGTAAAATATTCTATATTTTATATCATTTGCAGGATGCCTTAAAAGAACCCTACAACAGAGTGTTTCCTGTCTAAGACGCTTTATACCTTTAACTATCCAGAGAATGCTGAGAGAGACTTTTAAGAGTTATCGCAACTACCGCAAACAGACTATCTAAAGCACATGCACATTTGTATGTTGTGTAAGTATTATGTATGTGTGTGTTATTATATTCACTACACAGGATGAAAAGCACTCTACTCAATGCACTCTGCATTAATATTTCCCTTTTTGTCTCTCTACAGAAATCTCCTAACACTGTTCTTCTCCCTGTCCTCATCAATCAGTAAAAGCAATGTTTAACTACTGTACCACACACACATACACACACACACACACAACCTCACAGCAAGCACATTCATGCCTATGCATGGTGAACGTTAGGTTCAATAGCATTTGCTACTAAAAATAATAAATTCACCACAGTGCTACTAGTCTACTGCTAACTGAGGGTCGACCTTGCATTGTGTAAACAGATCCGACTCGATAAAAATGTGTATAATTGCATTTCCCTTCACGGTGTATAATGTAGTATACTGAACCATGTAATCTATCTCGGCAGGGGGGAAAAGATACAAAAAAGTCATGCACCAGGACATTTTTCACTCCAGTGCAGATACTGTATATATAAAATGTCCAATGAACCTCTTTTGTTAATGTGTATCATTGCATCTGGATGAAGAAATATTTTGCCCGTATAAACAAGTGTGTAGTGGTGCACAAAACAGCCAAAACTAGAATGAAACCAAAAACCCAGTGCTGGACTCCTTACAAATTTGAATATAGGCATCAATACAGGACAGGTTTATCACACACAAAGCAGGAGCATAATCATCACAAAGTGTTTTACTGACAAACAATTATTGTCACAGCAAGTAGTTAATATGGACTGCAAAAAGAAAATGTTAACGAACAAGTGCAATTAAGCTTGTGTTAGAAAGTGGTGTACATGCGGGATGCAAATTGGGAAAGCATCCCTGAAGTGACTTGAACAAAGTAACAATGTCATTATAATAATTTTTTTTTAATAATTTTACTGAATTTAGCCTTAAATTAGCACTGGGTCACCTGTTTTGACATTTTGGCATGTTCTTTTCTGTCATTTTCTCTCCCGGTAATTTTATTCTGTCTGTTCAAATATTGTAATATTTGCTTGCCCTTTCTTAATCTCTTCTATTTTATGCTTTCTTTTATTATTGCAATTTTTTTTAATTATTAGCATTATTATTTGTATGGTTATCCTTTAGAACACTTAGACGTAAACTCTCTGTGTGCAGCACTTTGGTCAGCGAAAGTTGTTTTTAAATGCTTGACTCGTCTATTCAGTGCTCAAAATTTGTTTGTATATACAGCCTAGTATATTACTAATGACACATTTTTTGTTGTTTTGACCCCGTACTCCATTTGATATAGAAAGATATTAGATCTTATATGGTTATATACATTATATGGTAATGTGTGTATGAGCCTGCACTGCACTATATATATATGCATGTGTTTCATAACTGGTGTTTGGTGGATTATCAATAAAGACAGAGATATATTCTTTTTTACAATGCGAACAGCTGGACAAGAGAGCTTGCCTGTTTAATTTATTCTCTCTCTATCTCTCTCTCTCTCTCTCTCTCTATCTCTCTCTCTCTCTCTCTGTCGCTGTGCTTTACTCCCACTTTCCTTCCCTCATTCTCTGAGACAAATAATAGCAATTGCATTAAAAACAGAAAATCTATACAAAGATGTGAGATTTAAAAGATGTGAATTGTGTCCTGTAATGAACTGGCATGCTATCCTAGGTGTATCCCCTCCTCACACCGTGTTTCTGTACTGAAGAAGAATGAATGGGGGAAAACAAGAAATGTTTTCCATAATGTCTCACTCCGAGAGTGAAAAAGAGAGACAATAAGATGAAAATAGTGGTAGGAAAAGATGATGAGACTCTGTGTGATTCTCTGTCTAACTAAGAAGAAAAATCAAAGACATAAATCAGAGAAAATTATGAATTTTTTTTTAAACCATTCTGCTTTATATATTCAAAGATACTTTACATTATGACATGGCTAATTCTCCTTAAGGAGAAGTAAACTCTGAGCAATACCTCATGCATAGAGCCTGTACATTTTCTGGATGGTATTTTTTTGCTAATGTATGCATAAAAGAACAAGGACAAAAATGATGAAAGAGGATGTTGAGGCCAGGATGCTCCAGAGCAGGCTGTGACTGCGTCAGAGTGGTGTCTGTATGTGTGCATTTTTCACACACACACACACACACACACACACACACACACACACACACACACACACACAGTGCTTGACATTTGTCCACCCTATTTTCCATTTCACCTGTGTCGCTCTGTGTGTGTATGAAAATTTCTCCTCACACCAGAATTCAAATCCTTAATTGGTTCAATTAATTTGAGTCAGGACCACATCCCTTTGTCTCCCAAGGACAGTGAGTGTCTCTGTAGAGACACCATGTGTGTGTGTCATGATTATCTGTAGTGAGCAGGTTGATTGTGTGTGCTGTAGGTGCTTTCCATTTGCAAAGTCATATTTGCGTGTGTGTGTGTGTGTGTGTGTGTGTGTGTGTGTGCTGCTTTATTCTGTCCTAATTATCTTTGGTGAGACCCTTTCAAAATTCACTTCATTAACTTCACACTCATCTTGCATGTGCCCTTCACAAACACACAGCTGTACACACACCCACACACACACACACACACACACACACACACTGAAGCACGCAGCACACGTCTTATGCCCTCTGTCAGGAGGGGTTCTAAGTCAAATTAGGTGTTAAATCTCTGGTAACCTTTTTAACCTTTTCAAAATGCACCATATTTCGGCTGCCCAGACATGCGGTGACATATGTTCTCTCCATCCCTCCCTCACTCCATCACAACAAATGTCTTACAGGATGCTGTGTGCAACGAAGATGGCCAAATATAGTATGTGACAGTTTTTTTGCAGCCTGCTGAGGGAAGGCTTCCTGCTAAACCTCCTCATGGCAAAGGGCTGCCACACTCACACTCTGCCAAGCCATTTTTAAAGCTCACCAAAGCTGGGTTATAAGATTCCCACGCCAACAGGAGAGAGTTGAGATTTAACGAGTGGATGCAAAGAATGGACTACATAGCCAGGATATCAAGAGCAAAGGTAAAGATGAATTGTTATAGTAACTAGAGTTCTTGCATGGTGAATAACAGCTCAGAATTATTGAGTGGAATTATTTACATAGTATACATAGTAGTACAGTGCCCTCCACTAATATTAGCACCCTTGGTAAATATGAGAGGAAAAAAAATCATGGATATCAAACAATTGCAAACACATTACATTTACATTTATTCACTTAGCAGACGCTTTTATCCAAAGCGACTTACAAATGAGAAAGATACAAGCAAACACAACACAGGTTTATCAAAAAAATTTCTTTGTTAAATATAAGTGTGCAAATATTGGCACCCCTGTGAAATCATATGAGAAAGATATACTTGAAGTATATTCCCATTGATATTGTAAATTTTTTTAGTACACCTGGATGACTAGGAACAGGAAATTGTTCAACCATGACTTCCTGTTTCACAGGGGTATAAATATGAGGTAACACACTGGCCAAATTCCCTTAGTAATTTCATAACAATGGCTAAGACCAAGTAATATAGCTGTGATGTGCGGCAAAATGTTGATGAAGTTCACAAAATGTGAAGTGGCTATAAGAAAATAGCGCAAACATTGAAAAGGCCCATTTCCACCATCATGGCAATAATTTAGAAGTTCCAGTCAACTGGAAATGTTATGAATCAACCTGGAATTGGACGTGTGTATATATTGTCTCAACACACTGAGAAGAGGATGGTCGAGTGGCCAAAAAATCTCCAAGGATCACAGCTGGAGAAAGCTTCTTGGGGTCAGAAAGTCTCCACAAGTCACCTACATCACAGCAAGTTGTTTGGAAAGGTTTCAAGAAAAAACTAACTCAAGCAACACTACTGCAACTTCAAATGGAATCGGGTTCTATGGTCGGATGAAACCAAAATAGAGCTTTTTGGCAATAAACACCAGAGGTGGTTTTGGTGCACACAAAGAGGTAGCCATATGGAAAAGTAAATATGGTGGTGGCTCTTTAATGTTTTGGGACTGGTTTTATACCAATGGAACTGGACATTTTGTTAGGATACATGGCATCATGGACTCTATCAAATATCAACAGATATTAAATGAAAACCTGACTGCTTAAAATGGGTCATGGTTGGATCTTCCAGCAGGACAATGATCCAAAACATGCATCAAAATCAACACAAAAATGGTTTACTGACCACAAAATCATGGTCCTGCCATGGTCATCCCAGTCCCTTGACTTGAAACCCATAGAAAACCTGTGGGGTGAACTGAAGAGAAGAGTCCACCAGCGTGGATCTCAAAATGTGAAGGATCTGGAGAGATTCTGTATGGAGGAATGGTCTCAGATCCCTTGCCATGTATTCTCCAACCTCATCAGGCATTAGTGGAGAAGACACCGAGCTGTTATCTTGGCAAAGAGAGGTAGCACAAAGTAATAACTAAAAGGGTGCAAATAATTGTTGCACACTTATATTCAATAGAGATAGTTTTTAGATAAACCTGTGTTTTGTTTGCAATTATAGAGTATTTTTGTTAATATTTTTAAACAAAAGATCAAAAGGTTAAACAATTAAGACAATTTTTCATAGCCTTCTTTGCTCATATTTACCAAAGGATGCCAATATTAATGGAAGGCCCTGTATATAGTATTGTGACAAGGACATGTCATACAGTAAGAACGACTCGGTATAGTTTGTTGGAAGTAATATACTATAAACTGCTTTTCTGCATTGCAGTGTACAGATGAACGATATCTTATCATAACAAAGCTAGCCAGAAATTGGCAACTCTGGATAAGTACGGTTATTGCTGCAATGGACATATCACATGTATTTATTTTTCAGAATTCATGATCATGATCAGTTAAATCATGGCTCAGCCCAGTTTGCATCAGCATCCCTACAGAAGCTACCTTGGAGACTCTATCCAACATCTACACCATGCCTGTTGTTGTGTTAAAACTGGTTTGTATTACATGAAGAATCCATATGAGTGGGTCAGTTAACTATCTATGTTTAACTGTTCTAAAACTCTCATTATTGCACTATCCAGCTTGCTAGGTTTAATGGCTTATTTTATTAAGATATACATAAGCTCACTAGCTATGTATATTGAGCTAATAAAATGAAGCCAATAAAAGCCTCTGATTGTAATACAAGCATATTTAATTAATATCAAGCCTATGCAGTCTGGCTTGCATCAGCATGGTATCATGGGACCTTAACCCACATACAACTCCTACTTGAACCTGTTTTAACTGTGATAGATTAGCCTCTCACACTTGTGGGTCTCTAGTCTGTAGAGAAACATACAATCTTACAACAACAAAAAAGGGCTTGGATGGTTAACAAATCTAGCACTCATAAAAAATAAAGAAAAGAATACATTTCAGACAATTATGTTATTGGTATAGAAAATACTGAAGTAGATTTTATTTATTAAGTTGTATGTGTATTAATATTTATAAGAGAGTTTTGCTTAAATAAAAGGATCACGTCTTTCCTGTAAATAAACTTTCATTTCACAGCTTGCAATCTTCAGATCTCCAGAGATTCTTTAATGACCTTGCTTCAAACTCAGTTTGTGTCTGGCAAGATGCTAGAAATCACAAACAACATATCAGTAGCTACCCAGTACTGGTCAACAGCGTGTGAACATAATCAAAAGCAAAGCACTAGGAAATCTCATCCTTTCTTTCATATTGCCTTGCTCCGAGCAGACTCAGAGCTGGAAGTGCACATGGTTAAGAACACTGGCAGTTCTATGGACAAGACTACTGCTCATTATGACCTGATTGAGAGATCTCTTAGTAGCAGGCACAAGACTCCAAGTGCTGCAAGAACACCAATTTTAGCTCGGGGACTAGTAGATCGCCTTGAGTTAAACCAAATGAATGAATGTCCCTCTTCCTCAAAAGTTCCATTTTGTAGAACCAGAGCAGTAGTAAAATGCTGTTTATATAGCTTTACACTAGGCTTGATGTTATTTATTCTCTTGCCTAGAATGCCAAAAAACGACATCCACAGCTAATCTGGCAAATAAAACAACCAATTAGGACAACAAAGATTTCATGTTGTTCTCGCATTCTGCCCTGCAGTTATCGCACATTACACACAAGACGCATGGCTGGAAAAAAGCAAGCAATAATCAGAAGGTAAAGGCAAGCAGTCAGGTCTTGTCAGTGTAACGGCCTTAATGAAATAACTGGAAAGAAAATTGGCAATCAAAGGAGTCCTTCTGTTGACAGGAAGAGCCCCACAGGGCTAAGCACGTAATGAGGTTAGTCTGCAAGAGAGAAAGGTTACAAAAAATCTCTAGGCAAACTAGAAACCTGTAGACAATATAAATCCTATTCAGAGTGTTGGAGAGTAAAAGGAAGATTTTAGTTCATGTAATGAAATTTGCTCTTGATGAAGGATATATTTACGTGTACTGTTACTGACAGTACATATATACACACAGCCATGTTCTATAAATTAACCTGGCTGGAAAATAATGTAGTGTATCATGACTGTCAATAAATAACAATAAATAATTTTACATATTTCATGTAGTAGAACAATTCAACAACCTTTTATTGAACATAGCATGACCTTAAGGCAACAGTGCTTAATAGTACTTTAGAGGAATTAAACAGTTAAGCAGAGACATGCTACTTAAAGACAGACTCAACAAGCTTATTAATGAAAGCATCCATACTAATCAGCACTAAGGCATTGCTGCTATTCTGTAAGAACGTTTAATCAAGAGTGCACTGATTGGGTGGGTTTCATTTTAATTACACCAATAAAGGCAATGGAATGGATCACATTGCCATAATGAATGAAAATGCAGACTGAATTAAGAAGGGCAGGGTGGGAAACAGACAGATAGTATTGGAGAAATGGGTGGCGGTGATGTCTTTGGTTTATCAGTTTCAGTAATGGCAATTTAGTGTTAATTGTTGCCATCATGTCATCAGATCCTAAAGAGGAGAAAGAAAGAGATTACAGCCTCCTGTCAAATCAAAGATGAGTTGATTTTAAAGCTTTTCCATACCAGGTCACCATGTTCTCTCCTCTAAATCCACACTTGTATTATGCACTGATCTTGAATCCTAACCTCTGTACACTGACAGCTAAACTTTCCTCTCACCTGCTGTGCTGAGCTGTGACAGATCCAGGCAGCACACAACACCAGCGCTATTCTGGGTGTGATGCCTTGAGATGCAAGCAACACTCTCACAGTGCACATTCAGGTGAAAATTTCTGTGAAAATTGTTAGCACTGGTGCACAGAAATACTTGTTTTGTGTTTTGTGTGTGTGTTTTTTCCCCTAAAGCTGACAGTAGCTTGAGTGCTGGAAGAGAGTTCTTTGTTTAGTATTGCTATGCCATCTGAAGTGCGTTTTTGCATACTTTATTATCATTTGTGTACAAATTTGCATATTGTAGGTGGTCCAGGGAGCAATGGATTCTCACAAGGAAAGTAGCATATAGATATCATGGCCAAGAGTTATTCATTTCACAAACATTGTGCTATCATTCATGGAGAAAAACAACAAAATAGTCAAATACTAAACAGTTTCACAGCCTGTATATGCATGAGATCAGTCAAGATTTTCCATCCATGACAGGTGTGTTATGAGGCATGATGCCATCCCAAGCTATTGACTATGTCCATCTTACTGCTAACTCCACAAGGCAAAACCAATTAAGCTTAATGATGGCTGGTATCCATCAGAGACTCTGATGGGGACAGAGTCCATCCATATTCACATGACTATATAAAAAATATTCATATTAAAGGCACTAATGCTGAATGTTGACCCAAAAGGCCCAAACGGAAAGCTCCGTATGAACCCAGGTAGCTAGCTAGCCTACTAATTTTTAAAAATAATCCTAACATCCTAAATAGCTTCCCAAGATTAAAAACTCATTAACTCCTAATATATTTTGCTGGGTCCAGCTGATTATCATATCCATGTTTTTTCTCATAAAAGGACATCCAGACTTTTGCGACAACTGAAAATATACTTCTTCCTTTTTTTGGACATTTTTTGGCATTTGGCAGACACCTTTATCCAGAGTGACTTACATTTATCTCATTTATACAGCTGAGCAGTGGCAGCTTGACAGTGCTGGGATTTGAACTCACACTCTTCCGAGCAGTAGTCCAACATCTTAACCACTAAGCTACCACTGAATTTTCACATAACACTAATCATGTATGTAACTGTAGTTTAATTAACCCCAGATAAAAGCCAGGAGTCATGCAAAACACTTGGATACACCCTTGTGCATGTGCACATTCAGACCACAACCTTCCAATAATGTCAAGTAGTGACACCAATTAATATTGCCATCATGCAGCCATATTGAACCTTCTCACTGGGTGTGATGTCACGAGGATCAGGACTCACATTAGGACTACCCTGAAAAGTGTTTGGAGATGACCACTTCACTTGCACCATTGGCAGGCACAGTGCTAACCTTGTAGAATCTCTGCAAGGTAGAAGCACAGTGTTGCCTAGATAGCAGCAGCATAGACCTCAGTCTGTGGCATACCTCTAAATAAGTCCCATGAATCTATATGCCAAAGTGTTGAGGCCCACCACACAGTGGGCCAGCCTCTGCTTAGACGAGGGTGCTCCCTGCGTTTTCCTCCATGGCAGATAAACAGTTGGTCTGACAATCAGATGGCTGGCATCCAGTCACGTAGCATTACAAGGAACATTCTGCAGGCTCAACCATACTGAAGGATGCAAGGTCAATCAACAGGTTCACAAAATTGGGTGACATAAGCTTGGGCCGAAATCCCAATGTCAACCACAACGTCACCCTAGATTCTGGCCTGGCTTATTTCCAGAGGATGTAATTCGCCTACTGATTTTAATGAAATGATGATTGCAAGCAAATAAGCAGTTTTCTTAGTTACTTAATTCAAGTTGGAATCTTGCATCGGTTCATAAAGGGGCCCTTAAGGAACTCCAGCACATAGAGAATTTCTCCTCACCAGCCTCCTAGGGGATCATGGTGGGTGGAGGCACCTTAGCCTGTGAGACCCTAAGGAGACCCATGGTGCTGTAATATCCTGCAATGGCTGCCTCATATGCAGACCGCCAGCAACACATGCTAATTATTTATCAAATTAGACAGAACACATAAACCCTTGTGCGTCCTTATGGGCACTTTTTCCTTCTTTATTTTTTATTTTATTTTATAATTTTGTCTGTGTGAATGCAAACAACATACATTTTGCAAAAGGTGTATATTTGCTTTCATAAATCTATTTTAAACTAGGTACACAAAATAGTCACACTCAAGGACAAAAAAATTCCCATTGGAACCCATTCAAACTGCAATATTTAATCCCTGTGACGTTTAAGCATAAAATCATGCATTCTAGGTGTTAATAGGCTTTTATTTTGTTGACAAGGTTTCAAAACATTTAATTTTGTTTTAATTTTCTGAAATGTGTTCTATTTTCTCAGGTTTAGCTTCTGGGGAAAATACATGCTTTTCCTTTTTTCTGATTTTGCTGTATTATAGAGTGCTGCAGACCAACTGAATAAATGATGCAGCTATAATTGTGTGAGTGTATTTGTATGGATATCAGAGTTGTGGTTTGTATGTTTGTACTGAAAATTTTATATGTGTGTGTAAACAGTTTGAAAGAAAGAAATTATATTGTACTGGAAATCACAAATCCCACCCCATGTATACGTGTCAAAGAAGATTACTGAGCTTTGAAGACTTTTGCATCATGTAAAGAAATGCATTTAAAGGGTTAAAATTCTGAAAATTAATTAATGTTTGGTAGTTATGATCAGAACTTATGCTGGTAAAAAAAAAAATGAAGTAAATGAAACTGGAAAAAATATTAATATATAATATTTTTATGACTGATTTTGGACACTGGACCATTTTGTCCTCTATGGACCTGTGTGTAACTTTTTTAATTCACACAAGGGTTAAAGAGTTTGGTAATGGGGCCTGACTCTTGAAAATAAGTCCTTTTTGACAACTGTCAATACAAAAAAACCCTTGCACTGTGGTATAGTGAACTCTGCAATCACTTTCGCGTTCATTCGTGTTGTGGTTTGCATTTCACCATCTAACCCTATTCAAGAAATCGCCATCAAAGTGACTTTCAAACCTCTCAGTGGTGCCTGCAAGCTGACAGGGGTCAACCCAGACCCCTCCTTAGATCCTGCTGAGACCAGCAGAACACTGCAGCTCACTTATAATTATTATCAGCCTGGAAGTATCTCTCACAAATGACAGTAGACAAAGCATCTTTTGTGCTCCTCTGATAACGTGCAAGAAGTATGGCTGGGCATTGAACTGTAAAGTGAGCTCATTTAAAAAAGGATTTCTGGGCTTCTTGCGATACTTATCGGTTATCATCAAACGTGGACAGTTGCGACTAGCAAGCTGTTTAGGGTGTTGGGCTTGGGCCAGATCACAGCTGTCTCAGACTCTGAGCCAGTGTCTAAATCTGCCGGCCAAGCATGTTATACTGACATAGGCATCACTGCACAGTCAGCGCAGAGGACGTCAAAGTCAAACACAGTACCCTTAAGATGCTCAGTGCCAAGGTTTTGAGCAAATAGCTTTGCCTTCCAAGCCCAACTCACTCAACCCCAGCAATGTGGATGATCAGAATTCCAGCTAATTTAGCAGCCCCAGCAATGAACAGTGCATGGCGTGTTAATGGAAAACCACTCAACCAAAAGAATGAGAGGAACCTATCCCCAGCCTTGGAGGGCAGGTCAGCTGTTGCTTCACGTACATATTGTGTGCATGTATTCCAACATGAAAAATAAAAAAAGGCTGTATAATGTCGGTAATGGTAGTGAATACTGCATCATATATCACTACATGACACTGTTTTAAGGTCTCAGTATGAGTGAGTATGCACACAAGGAGATATCCAGGTATTTTGAACCATCCCTTGCACTGTGAGATATACATTTTAAGTAAGGTCACACAATGACATTAATTTAAAGAGGATGAAAAACTTTTGCAAGGTGTCATTTTTGACACATTCCACTCAAAAAAATAAGCCCTGGGCCTCCAACATTAAATTTAACTATACATCTTGAACCTTCTCAGCGCATTAATTATGCATCCTTGCATCTTATGGCAGAAAATCATACTTTAGAATTAGATGATTGTGTACTTACCAGGTAATGATGTTGGCGCTTGGTAGTGTTTAATGCAGAATCAATGTATCTTAATTAGCTGTACATTTCAAGTCAGTTCAATCCAGTAACAATGGACATTTTCCCAAAGCAGCTTTACAGAAATAAATGTATGAATTTGTCCCTAATGAGAAAGCCAGAGGGGATGGAAAAATCTCCAAGGGTCCCTAGAGCCTATCCCAAGGGACTCAGGGTACAGGGCGATGGAGTTACTGAGTTCATGGGTCATAGACCATAAACCTTATACCGTGTGTGTGTGTGTGTGTGTGTGTGTGTGTGTGTGTGTGTGTGTGTGTGTGTGTGTATATATACGTGCATGCATACATGTGTGCATGCGTTTGAGTGTGCACACAGGTCTGCCTCCTTAAGTGTATTAAATTCGCTCAAGGCAGAAAGTGCTAATGGTAAGTCTACCTACACACACCATTACCAGCAAATGACAACAGAAGTGAGAGACAGAACATCAGAAAAAAAGACAAAGAGAAGACCAAAAGATAAATGAGAGGAAGGTCAATGTCAAGTACAAGAGCAGTACACAGATGGGTAATACAAATGGTTTTTCAAAAGCAAAGAAAGAAAAAACAGTGACAATGCAAAACAATAGAGTACGAAAAAAAAACCAGAAGCAAATTTTTCAGCACTAAGTCTACATTCTGTTTACACTGTTTTCAAGGTTTGAATTTTATTCAAACATGCCTGAGGTCAGTGTCAGAATCTCCACAGGAATGACTCAGCCTTATTAATCTGGGCACCAACTGATTAGAGAACAGCCACTGAAGTCAGCACAGTCAATGTGACCTTCATCAGTTGTCGACCCTGAGTGTGTTTGGAGAGGAAAAGAGAGCGATGGCCTAGATGACCCAGCACTAACAAACAAGCAGGTGGCAGCGCAGCAGGAGAGAGACAAAGAAAAACTACATAAATGTGTGTGTGTGTGTGTGTGTGTGTGTGTGTGTTTGTGCCCTTCTTACTTGTGACAACACCTATATGAAGGAGCCTTAGCAATGAGCTATCATTAGAACCTACAGGTACATCAGCAGCCCATGATTACCAACTCTTAGTGCAGTTCTCGGGAACATTATACCACATTCTGGCTTCTTGTCTAGAGAGAGTGCAAAATTGTTTCAACAAGCTGACAATGCAATTTCAAACTGTCACACGGAGAGCAGTAATGTGTATAACTACCCAAAAGTCTAAACCAGTTAATCATATGCTGTAGTCACTGTATAAAACACCCAATGTTGTACATGTGTGACTGGGATGTTCTGTATGTTGCCAAACATACTGGATAATTAGCATCTGTTCAAATGTCTACATTATGCTATAACAAAAATCTATCAACCACAAGGTAATACAGTGCAAACGTGTACATATTTCTGCATTTATATCTGTTTATGTAAAATTCATAGCTTATGTATGAGCTACACAGTTACAAACATTAACTGGTTAGTTTACACTTAGCATAATTAGCTCAAAATATTTTATGTTCCCTGAAGCCATTCCCACTGATAAGAGAAACTGATCTACTCTTTTCTTTCAAGCCCAGACCATGTGGCAACCCTAGCTACTGATTACTGGTGTTCCAGCAGCACAGTGAATTGCTTCTTCCTCTTTCATAAAGTGCTAGTACAACTTTGTAAATGAGAGGAAGTAGACATTAGAGAGAGAGAGAGAGAGAGAGAGAGAGAGAAGAAACACTACAGCTGATGTCAAGTTGTAAGCTAGGTATCCTTATTGCACTATTCATTTATTTTGTAAACTACATCAGAAATAATCATTGTATAAAGACTCTCCCAGTTCTGCTTTGCAACAGATAAATACCATTTATCTTCCTCATTTTATAGAAAGCCAAACTGTTTGAGCTTGATGTAATCTAATAGCAACATCCATCCATCCATCCATCTTCAATACACATACACGGGGCAGAGGCAGGATTCAAGCCCCCAACCCCAGATGTGCAAGGTAAATGTGCTAACCACGAAGCCAACATGCCTTAAGTATACGCCATTTAAAAAATATATAACAATATATAAAAGAAAGAATATTTCCTCTGAGTATCTAGTTACAGATATGAAAGTATAATATACACTATATGGTCAAAAGTTTGTGGATATATGACTATCACACTCATACGTGCTTGTTGAGCTTCGCATTCCAGATGTTGTTCCTCTTTGCTGTTATAAAAACCAGACTCTTTTGGGAAGGTGTTCCACTAGATATTGGAGCATGCCTGTGAGGATTTGCTCATGCAGCCACAAGAGCATTAGTGAGGTCAGGCACTGATGTTGGGTGAGGAGGCCTGGGGTGGAGTTGGCGGTCCAGTTCATCCCAAAGGTGTTCAGTGGGGTTGAGGTCAGGTCTCTGTGCAGGACACATTCTTCCACTCCAACTTTAGCAAACCATGTCTTTATGGAGCTCACTTTGTGCACAGGGGCACTGTCATGCTAGAACATGTTTGGGCCCGTTAGTTCCAATGAAAGAAAATGTTAATGCTACAGCATACGAAGACATCCTATACAATTGTGTGTGGCCAACTTTGTGGTAACAGTTTGGGGAAGAACCACATATGGGTGTGATGGTCAGGTGTCCACATACATTTGGCCATATAGTGTAGATTGCTGTTTTCAGATAAATCAGTAGAAGATGCATTTCTTCACAAACTCCTTTGGGTTAGTATCCACAGCATTCCTATGTAGAATTCTGGGAACTTAAACCCAATCAGGTCCATAACCCTTATACAAGTCTTGAAAAGGGATAGGTTTACTCAAGCATGTAGTAATATTAAAATAGATGAAAAATGTAAGGGACAGAACTGAGATCAAGTGAAAGGGTAGGTAGATGAGTTTAGGAAGCACCAATCATTTAATAGCTTTACTTTTCCCTGAATTTGTAAGAGGAGAAGTAAAAGGTTATGTCTGTCTTCTGTCCTTTAAATGAATGCACACGTTATTCTGTCTTGCTCCCTCTATTTTATTTTTTTTTCAAAAGGGAAAGGGCACAGTATTGGATCCTGCTGAAAATGAAATGACTCACTGGCACCACTGGCTTACCAAGCTCCAAAAGTAAATCTGTTCCACTACAGAACACACCATATCACCGAACCATTCACTCAGTAATCATATCAGAAAAGAGCTTAACGCCAAGGCATTTGCTCAGTAATCACATCTTCTCAGCTTCAGAATTAGCTCTGGAAACGCACAACCATATCCTAGTTTTCAACTGAAGCTTGGTGTAAAATTGTGCTGCAGATAATAAAACTATTAGCTGTACAATAGTAAAACACAACAAAATCCACCAGTCAGCTATATACTGCAAAATCTAATCTTAAAAACTCATTTTACGGGTACAAAAGGTCAAACCTGAGTCTAGAAGCACATCTGGCACTCATTGCTTTTCTTATTTATATTAAACCCATCAAAACCACCAAAGCCTTGTCAATAGGTGAAATGTGGCTGTATTGAATAACTTTAAGAAGTGAAAAGGTGGATGTTATTGGATTTCATATGAATGAAGCTTGACCTCTAACATTTCAACTAATTGATCTTTGCTAATTGTTACTGTGGAAGCATGGGTGTGCTCAAGCACATGAACGGAGGGTGGAGCGAGTGGCAAGGAATGCAGGAGACGCGATGATAAAAAAGAGAGAGACGAGTGCCTAAGGGGAGAAAGAGAGAAGGATTGACCAGCATGAAGCTGTGTGTGTGTGCATGCGTGTGTGAATAAATAAGCTGAAAAGTGAAATAGAAAATAAAGCGCCTTTTGAGTTGTTCCAAGCCTGACTCTAGCTTCCTCATTTCTGCCGAACCATTAGCAAATGTGACATTGGTGCCGAAACTCGGGATCTGAGGAAGACGCCAATATGGAGTCTTCACCACTGGCCGACTTCATCACATCCCTCGTCAACCTCCACCAGACCCAGCATTAGGCCCTCCTCCCGCTGCGTCGAGATCAGTAGCAGCGTATAAAAGACCTGCTTGACGCCCATGCAGCACATTCACACACAGGAAGAAATGACCCAGTTGTTGGTTCCGAGAAGCCATTGGGAATTGTTATACCAGGGGGCTCACCATAATCTGATGGCGGGTCACTTAGGTCAGGATAAACCACTGAACATTCTCTTGGCCCGCTTCTATTGGCCGGGAATTCACAGCAATGGTGGTGCGAGGCGTGTCACAAATATCAGCTGGTGAATCTGCTGACCACCCTAAATCGCCCTTTACCCACTCCCATTAATCGAGGTCCCATTCGAAAGAATTGGCATGGACCATTACATCAGGCCATTAGATCGAACTGTATGAGGGCATCACTTTGTACTAGTTCTAGTGGAGTATGCAACGCAATATCCTGTGGTGGTGTCTCTCCGCAATATCTCCACAATATCCGTATGTAATGTTGTGGAGACACTCTTCCATGTTATCTCCCGAGTCGGTATCCCAAATGAGATCCTGACTGGTCATGGCACATCTTTCATGTCAATTCAATTCAATCAATCAATTTATTATTTATAAAGCACTATTAAAAACAACTACCACTGACCAAAGTGCTGTACAATAAAACCATCAAATACAATCAAACAGGCACAAAGTCACACATGAAACAAAAACAGAGCACACACAGTAACCCATAACATCACAAATTGTAGGCCAGGTCAAATAGAAATGTTTTTAGCTTAGAGTTAAAAATGGGTAATGTGGGGGAAGTTCTAATTTGAATTGGCAGGCAGTTCCAAAGTGCTGGAGCGGCTATGGCGAATGCCTGCTCACTCCTAGATTTTTACCTAGACTTTGGGACAACTAAAAGTCTTTGATCGGCAGACCTAAGAACTCTCGCTGGGTGGTGATCTATCAGCAGGTCAGAGAGGTATGACCGTTTCGAGATTTAAAAACCAATAAGAGCACTTTAAAATCAATTCTATAGCGAACAGGTAGCCAATGTAAAGACTGTAGAACAGGGGTAATATACTCATGGTTTCAGGCCCCTGTTAAAACTCTAGCAATTGCATTTTGAACCATCTGAAGGTAAGCTAAAGAAGAATGGCTAATCCCCAGGTACAGAGAGTTACAGTAATCAAGCCTAGTGGAAATAAAACCATGGATCACCCTTTCAAAGTTCTCAAAAGAGAGAAAAGACTTCATTTTCGCCAAGGTTGGCAATTAATAAAAACTAGCTTTTATAACCTGATTAACTTGTCTATCCAGCTTTAGTGCGCTGTCCAAAAGGACTCGCAGATTTTTCACATAGGGCCTAACATAGGGTGTTAAGACATCAAGATTTAAATTAGCTGTACTCTTAGCAGAAGAAGGGGTAAAAACAACAATCTCTGTTTTAAACTCATTTAAACTTAATTTTTTTTTTTTAAGATATCCATGCTGTAACATCCACAAGGCAAGCAACCACAGGGTCTAAGCTGATCTTGTGATTCAGAGGAAGATAAATGTGTGTCCTCTGTGTAACAGTGGTAAGATATAGCATATTTCTTAAAAATAGAACCAAGTGGCAGCATATAGAGAGAGAACAGTATGGGAGCTAGAGTAGAACCTTGGGGGACATTGCAAGTCAGAGGAACAGCATCAGATTGAAATTTCCCAATATTGCCTGAAAAACTCATGTTTATAAGGTACGATTTAAACCTACTTAAGGCTGAACCCCTTATGCCCATAACCTGTTCTAAGCGAGACAAAAGAACATTGTGGTCCACCGTGTCAAAAGCAGCACTCAGATCGAAAAGTACTAGCACTACAGAATCTCCAGAGTCGGTGGCTAATTACACATCATTTAAACCTTTTAAGAGAGCTGTCTCAGTAGAATGAGATTTCCTAAAACCCGATTGAAACGTATCAAAAATCTTGTTTTGATTAAAAAAGAGAGGTTAGAAATGGGTCAAGAATTTGATAGTCCTGAGGAATCAAGACCAAGCCTTTTAAGTCTGGATTATACCGAGGCATGCTTCAAATAGTCAGGAACAACTCCTGATTCAAGGCACTTATTAATCAAATTTAAAAGAGTAGGACCAACTACATCAAACATTTCTTTAAGTAACTGCGGGGTAATAACAATAAAAAAATAAAATAAAATAAACTGGCAAAAACGTTCACACATAGTTATTGCCTCTGTAGGATAAATGCAAACAGCCGGATTTAACACTGCATTAATTGTACTAAAAAGTGTTCTAGGATTGTGTCTATACGAGCTGATAAATACACAGACTGGCTGATCTCACAGCCTTCTGATATTTGGAAAAAGAATCCTTTAAAAATTCATATGAAATCTGAAGCTTCTCCTTTTTCCATTTTCTTTCTGCCATTCTACATGCCTCAAGGCACACGTGGTGCTGTTCAACCATGGCTCGGGTATAAGTTTATGATGTTTAGGCCTCAGTGGGGCCACAGAGTCTAAGATAGTAGTACGGGCAGAGTTAAAACAACGAAGAAGCTCAACGGGACTTAGATCAGGTGAAGCAAGATCCGAAGATTGAGAAAACATCTCAAACAATGATGAAAAGGAGGCAGAAGTGGTACCAGATATCTTCCAGGGCAAGTAAGCAGGCACATGGGATTTGACAATATTTGATGACAGAGATATATTAAATATAATGGGTTTATGGTCAGAGAAGCTATGGTCACATATCTCAATATCACACACAGAGAACCCATGTGACATTACAAGATCTAGTGTGTGGCCCTGTATTCGAGTAGGGCCTTTCAAAAGCTGCACTAGGTCAAATGCCTCACTAAGGATAATAAAGTGTTTAGGAAAAGAGTTTGGTGGGCAACATACATGAATATTAAAATCCCCAATAATTAAGAGTCTATCAAAATTAGGAAGTGCAGAGGCAGCTGATCACACGAGATCGGTAGGATGGGGATATTCCAGTAGTATGTAGGGCCTGATGAATGCCAGCTGATGAATCGTTTGCAATCACCATAACACGTAGACATGTCCAGATGAGGAATAGACTCACTGCTTGACCGAAGCAGGAGCCTGTACTTGACAGCCACACCTCCCCGCTTTCCCCATCTTTTCTGGCACTACGCGAGCTTTACAAATTTGGGGGGATTAAACCGATTAACAGCAGTATTTATCATCCGCAAATGGATGGGGCGGTCGAATGATTTAATCAAATGCTTAAAAACATGATTCATATGTCAGTTCACGATGATGCGCAAAATTGGGATAAGTGGCTAGAGCCCCTGTTATTTGCAGTACGAGTAGTCCTGCAAACCTCCACAGGATTTTCACCATTCAAGTTATTGTATGGGCAGAAGCCTCGCGGCATGCTCAACGTCATTCAAGAAAATTGGGAGTAGGGACCTTCTAACAGTAAAAGCGAAATTCAATACGTTCTTTTGACCTGTGAGAAAAACCACACCTTAAGCCACATAACATTTGCTACAGGTGTACGAATTTCAGTCTTGGCTGTATAACGGGGTACTCAGCTGCGAGAGTTTGCACCAGTTTGCAAGAGTTTGCTCCTTTTTCTACCCACGTCGAGCTCTAAATTACTCGCCAAGTGGCAAGGGCCCTTTGAGGTCACATGATGGGTTGGGGATGTCGATTGTGAGGTAAGGCGAATGGATAGAGGCAGGGCAGGGGAAGCGTACCACCTTAACCTCCCTTAAACCATGGAGGGAGGTGGTTCCTGTGGCTTTGGTAACCTTGTTCCAGAGAGGGAGGAGTTAGGACAGGAGGCAAATCTAAAAACAGCAGCTCAATCCACCCCGGTCTTATGGAGACCACCTCTCTCCGTACCAAATCATTGCTAAATTGACATTGCTAAATTGCAGGCAGAGTTTTTCTCACTTTTACCCAGTCACACTAATCTCATAGAGCACCACATAGAGACAACCCCTGGGGTGGTGGTACACAGCTGCCTCCATCGTCTGCCCGAACACAGAAAAATGTGGTTTGGGATGAACTCAAGGCTATGCTCGACATGGGAGTAATCGAAGAGTCCCACATTGACTGGAGCAGCCCAGTGGTATTGGTGCCCAAAGCTGATAGGACAGTTGATTTTTGTGTGGACTTTAGAAAAGTCAATGCACTGCCTGAATTTGAAGCACACCCAATGCATCACATTGACAAACTGCTCGATCAGTTAGGTGCGGCTCGTTTATATTTGACACTGGATTTAACAAAGGGATATTAGCAGATCTCCTTGAATCCAATATCTTCTGAAAAAGCTGCCTTTTCCACTCCGTTTGGGTAACACCAATTTGTGACCTTCCTTTTGAGCTTCCTTCCCCGCGACATTTCAGCGACTCATGGACAGAATCCTCCATCCCCACACTGCTTATGCCACTGCCTATTTAGAGGACATTATTATCCACAGTAATGATTGGAAGCAGCACATGCAGCACCTGAGGGCTGGTCTGAGATCACTGAGATTGGTGGGACTCACGGCGAACCAAATGGAAGTGTGTGATTGGACGAGTGATATCTGGGCTTCCACTTGGGCCTTGGGCAGGTGTGTCCCCAAATTGATAAGACAGCAGTGATTGCAGCCTGCCCGAGACTCAAGACCAAAAAAAGAGGTGAGAGTTTCTGGGGCTGGCTGGCTATTATTGGAGATTTGTACCTAATTATTTGGACATCACCAGCCCACTGACTGATCTTACTAATAAGGGAGCGTCAGACCCGTTGGACGGAGCTGTGCCAGCAGGCTTTCACTCAGGTAAAAGCTGCACTTTCTGGTGGACCACTCTTAAACTCTCCTGAGTTCTCCCTCCCTTTTGTTTTACAGACAAACGCGTTGGATAGAGGATCGAGCGCCGTCCCACACGGCGGACGGGGTGGAGCGGCCCATGCTATAAATCAGCCACAAGCTCTCCGTGTGAGATACTAAATATAGCATGAAAGAAAAGGAGTGTCTGGCCATCAATCTGAAACCAAAATCTGTCGGGATGGTCCTTCACCCTCTGATTGGATCGCGCCAAATTTGTTGGTATCAAATTTGATACAGAGGCCGGGGGCAAAGATGGCATTGGCAGATTTCCTCTCTTGGCAGTTGGGGGAATCGGTGGCAAGCAGGATGGCTCCCTGACATGAGTCGGGTGGTAGGGTTACGTGGAGCACCAGTTTGTGAATGGAGGGCAGAGCTGGAGAAAGTGAGTGGTATGGAATGAACACCTGTGGGGAATTCTATTAATGAATGTTCAGTGTTGCAGTGAGGAAATGCAAGGATAAAAAGGAGAGCGAAGCGAGTGTCTCGGGGAAGAGAGCAAGAGCAACCAGCACAAAGCCATGTAAAAGCTGAAAAGTGAAAGAGTTGAGTTGTTCCAAGCCTGCCTCCGGCGTCCTTATTTCTGACGAACCATTAGCAAGTGTGACCAGTTCACAAGTGTGAAACCTTGCTGTTACACAGTCTATATAATTAAGCACAAAGTGTTATGTTGTATTTTGCAATGTACCACAACTGTTTAAAAAACAATATACAGAACGTTTGTGGACATGCCTTTAGCTGTCCATCAAAAATGAAATCCAACAAATGGTTTTTAAAATGAATATAGGGGTCACATTTCTAGATATGTCACCAAAATGAGACATGGAATATAGCTGTTAATTTACAATTATGTTTGCACATGTAATGATGAATAGCCTTAGGCAAACATACAGACATTAAAAAAAATCAAAAATACACACACACACAACAAAGCAGAAATCTACCCACAGTTCACACATAATAAAAGGACATTTTAAAAGGCACTCACAAATTCCAGAACACATCACCAACAGAGTCACAGATACACAAAGGAATAAAAAAACAAAAGCACTGTGTGTGGTTCTTTCAGTTCCCCTATCACTAACCATGAGAATGTCATTGTTGGCCACTTCAGTATCACGTAAAAGGACAGGGTCAAATTCAGTAGAATATAGCTTAGATATTGGTGTTATTGTCCTCCGGAATTAGTCATTTCCTGTCCCCTACAATTTTTCTAATTAATACACAAAAGACAGTTACCAAAGAAATGAAGCCTACACGTTCTCAACGCAATTTCTACAAATGAAGAAATAAAAGCTGCAGGATCACGTAAAATAATAATAACCATAAAATTTTGATTAAGAAAAGATGTGGGCTATTCTTTCTATGCAGAGCACATAATCCATGTGTTCAGACACTGGGCTGCAGTGGGGGGAAAAACAGAGAGAGAGAGAGAGAGAGAGAGAGAGAGAGAGAGAGAGAGAGAGACAGAAAGCAACTTCCTCTTTGAAAGCTATAATTGGAGCTGCTGATTGTGGAGCTGCCGGTGATGTGATAGCAACACACAGCGCTAAACGCTGCCTTTGATCACGCTAACCCTTGCGTTTGAAGCCGAGAAGCTCCCATCTGACAATCACACATGCACAAACACACACACACACACACACACACACACACACACACACACACACACATAATATTATATCCCAGTAGTGAACAGACATGATTGTTTTTGGCAAATAAAATTCACACACTTGCAAAATACATGTAGTATATGCTGCTAGTACAGTTTGAATAATCAGTTAAAGGGACATAGTGTAGGGATGGTTAAGTTTATATAGCATTCAAGTAAAATTACAGCATAGCAGAGTGTGTCACCTGAAATCATTAAAGACATATTCTGTACTGCATCTGTAGTATATGTGCACTTACCATGGCTGCAATTGTGATGTTTCAAAATAAATAGTAAACAAAAGAATACATATAATGGAGATATAAGGGCTTCTTGAATTCTGTGACCTCATTCTATGACCTTTGTTGTGAGTAGAACTGTTACAGGCTTCATATTTAAGAGTCATGATTTCTTATTTCCCCATACACGTGAAGCCAGCCAATCTCATAATTTTTAACTGCTGATCATGCTGTGTCACATGGCAGCGAAACACACTCGCTGGAAAGCACTGTCTGCCTTCTTCCACATACATTAGCTCACGCACACCCACAACTAACTATTGTCACTGTCAATGGCAAGGAGAGAGCATGGGCACTCTCACTCACTCTCACCCAGAGAGCATGGGCAATCTCTGCTCCCTTGGCTCCCTGGCCACAGACAGCTATGGTTTCTTTGCAATTCAAACTCATGATCTCCCAACAATAAAGCAAACGATTTTCTGCTGCGCCACTGTAAGCCATGTAAGTGGATTTTCTGTTCTTTTCTGAATACAGGGAAACACGTGGATAGTCTTACCTGTGGTGCTTGTACGTACACTATATGGCCAACGATATGTGTACACTTGGTAGCAGGAGCTGCCATGCAAGGCGCTAGCTTACCATCAGGAGCAACTTGGGGTACAGTGTCTTGCCCAAGGACACTTCGACATGTGAAGTCACCCGGGCCAGGAATCGAACCGCCAACCCTACGATTAGTGGACAACCCACTCTACCAACACAGCCACCCACAGTAGTATGGTGTAGCATTATAATTTTCCTTCACTGGAACTAAGAAGCCCACACCTGTCCCAGTATGACAATAGCCCTGTACACAATGTGAGCTCCATAAAGACGTTATGTGCCAAGGTTGATTTGGAACAATGTGAGTATCCTGCACAGAGAACTGACCTCAACTCCAATGAACACCTTTGGGATGAATTGGAATGCTCACTGCACCCCAGACCTCCTCAACCTACATCAATGCCTGACCTCACTAATGCTCTTGTGGCTGAATGGGCAAATCCCCACAGCCATGCTGCAAAATCTAAGTTTTTAATTAAATCTTATTTAATTAAATAAGCCTTTCCAGAAGAGTGGTGGTTATTATAACAGCAAAGGGGACTAAATCTGGAATGGGATGCTCAACGAGTAAATATGGGTGTCACAACCAGCAGTCCACAGACTTTTGTCCATACAGTGTATGCGACAGACTACAGTAGGTAGATAGAGATTAAGTTATAAAACAATGGACTTTATTTCTTTAAGTGGCTGTAAACCTGGGTGATACATAATTAAGACCCTTCAAAACAGATTAAAATGTGTAAAACTCGCTAAAACTGGACGGTGCAAAAAGAGTATGTTCGAGGCAGCTGGACAGTAACAGTCATAATCTCTTATTTTCTGCCATAATCAATTTTTGTAAAAGAATAAATAAATAAATAAGTCTTTATTTATGATTATTGCACAGCAGCATGTCATAAATTTGAGTTATGTCTAACTAATTTTAAGAAAGTTAAGTGAAAGCTGCCAACATCTGCAAATCTTCACCACTTCAAATAAATTTTTAAGACCCTGCCTTTGATTCCAATCATTAAACATCACTGGCTAAAAGCCTCTCATAAAGCAGGTAGGGTTTACACACCCGAGATGAAGCCCATCAGGACAATCATCAGGCTCACTCGGTTTTGGTATCGTTCGTGCAGCGCTGTGTAGAGCTTGTATGCTGCTGCACACAGTCACCATGACTGAGCAACCAGCAGGAAACCTGGTCTGTCTCTCACTTATTCACACACACACACACACACAGGGCAAAATGGCATTCAGCCAGGGGTACTCTGTGACACATGGGGGCTTTATCACTGGAATAGTGTTTACAGACTGCTACTGTCAAATAAAACATTGCTTTGGGGACTTGCGTTCCTCATAAATCTTTCTCATGCTCTCTCTCTCTCTCTCTCTCTCTCTCTCTCTCTCTCTCTCTGTCAGTCCTATGGTAGATTAACAGGAACTAGAGGTAAACTGTCTCACTTTAATACCCTGACAGTAGTTCTGGAGGGTAAACATGTGGTGTGTGTCTCTACAATCTTGTCTCCACCACAGAACTGTCAGAGAACATGAAATGGAAGTAGAAGTATGTTGCAGTTCAGTTGCACACATCCTTGGACTGGAGTGGAATTGATTAAAAGACCAGACAGCTATTCCGGCCTGAATGAAGCACTTCTGGCAGAAAAAATCCATCCACCATACTATCTTCTTTCCTTTAAAATCCTTCCTCTTATCTCGCTCCACATAGGACCACTTTTATTCTGGTGCTCACCTCTCTATCTGTCTCTACTCTTTCATCTGTGTAACACTACGCAAATCAAACCCTTTCTTTTCTTTCCTCTGAAGCTCTGCAGTTCCAAATTCTCTCCCTCATCCTCCCTTACACTCCATTTAATCATTTCTCCCTACCTTTGCTCCCCTTCCACCTCCAGCAGCCATCATTGCCAGCTTTAATCATCAGCTCTCTTAGTCCTATTGACCAGACATATTACTTAGATGGTAAGTTTAGGTTGCAGTCGATATTACATTTGCTAGATTGGTAATAGATTTTACTAGTTTTTCGATTTTACTTGTTTTTCTAAGAGTACGTCAAAGCTACAACAGCACCTGTTTACCACAATGATGTCCAGTACCAATTTAGTTCTGCTGCAGGATTCAGATGAATAGGTAAAACAAACAGTGAATATATTGATGGTGCCCAACAAATGTTGTTGGGATGTGGATAATGTGGATAATTTAATTTCACACTTGACAAGTACTTCAAAATATAAGTCTAAAAGATTATCTTTCAAAAGACTGAAAATAAAACGTATCAACAGCTAACACATCAGTTGACATAACTGAATGTTCCTTTAAGGGAAAGTGACCTTGTTTTTTTTGGTTTGTTTTTTAATGCACTTGCTTACAATCACATGCAGGTTGTCTCCTTCTCTGTTTCTCTTCTCTTCTCCTTCTCTCTTCTCTAATTTGACACAATGTATGCATGCATGCATGTATGTATGTATGTATAGATAGATAGATAGATAGATAGATAGATGGATAGACTGCAGCATTAAGGTAGTGGTAAAAAAACATATTACCATAACATAACATAAATACAATAAAAATAAAATAAAGTAAAGAAGCACAGTAAAAAAAAAAAAAAACAGTCCATTCAAAATCTATTAAGGAGGAGAGGGAGCTTATCTCTGTACAATAAATTAAATACGTAAACAAAAGCGACTTAAGACTGCTGAACGGCTTTGCCCTTTCCTTCCTGTCTCTCGGCTTAAACATGTTTTTCTGCACACTGAGTTAATGGAAATCTCCTTCTAAAACAAATTAAATTAAGTTTACATGCGCTAATTTGTTGGTTGGTGCTGTATTTTCATGAGAAGTTAGCGAACGTCCAGAACGCATTGCAGTTAAAGGCATATTCTCACGGAGATGTTTTTGTATAAGAAAATTATTAGCCGTGCAGACAGCACGAGACGTGCAGGTTTCACAATAATCTCAGTGTAAGCACTAGCACTACAAATGTGAGATAATTACAGTGCTCCGGTCCTATGATTGTCTAGTTCTATATATCAATAACTGTAACAACTCTTTCCCTGGCATCGCAAAAGTAGAAACAGTAAGCAAAATGTCAGGTTTTTGTGAGATAAAAATTTTAAACCAAGATAAATCATGTCAGAACCTTTTCTACCTTCATTGTGAAACTTTAACCTATTAATTAAAGTGAAAAACAATGAAAAATAAAAATTGTACAATAACCTGGTTGCATAAATGTGCACTTCCTTAAACTAATATTTAGTTGAAACACCTTTAGATTTTATCACAGCATTCAATATTTTTGGGTAAGAGCCAATCAGTTTGGTACATCTTGAGTTTGGTACATTCTTCCTTGCAAAAGCATTCCAACTCTGTCCAATTGGCTGGGCATCTCCTGTGCACAGCCCTCCTCAGGTCATCCCAGAGATATGAAGAATTCTGGAGATTGTTGTCACATATAGAGAGCAACCAGTACTTGCCAGAAATTGCTGCAATTCTATTAATGTTGCTGTAGGCCTCTTGGCAGTTTTTTCCTGATCTTCTCATCAATTTTAGAGGGACATCATGTTCTTAGAACTGTCACTGCCATGCCATATTTTTTCCACTTGTTGATTATTGTCTTTACAGTGGTCCATGGTCTGTCCAGTGCCTTGGAAATTTTTTTGTAACCCTCTCCTGATTGATATTTTTAAAAATGAGATCCCGAGATTTGTAAGCTCTTTGCAGCCCAGGGATGTTACCTAGAAAATCTTATAGGAACAGCTTTACTTTATTTGGGAGTGATCAGTCACTTTAACTGATGGCAGGTGTATACTAATTAGTATTTAACACGAGCTTGAATGTGATTCATTGATTCTGAACACTGCCATATTCCCAATTATAAACGGATGTGCAGGCTTATTCAAGCTGGGTATCGGAAGTTTTTTCTTTTTCTTTTCATTCCAAAAAAATTCTGGTGTTTTTTCACTTGATTTATATGTTGCAATAAAGGTGAAAAAGGTTCTGACATAAATTAATTTAGTTCTTTTTTTTTTTACAACACAAAAACCTACCATTTTAACAGGTGTGTGTAGACCTTTATACCCCCTGTAGGTTATGGCAGATACTTGGCTGGTTAGTGATCTATGAGAGGACAATCACAATGGTGATGGAATTAGCATGAAAGTTAAAGCTCTGGAACCTTATCTGTTAAAGTGCAGATGAGGAGGTTAAAGAGCTAAACAGACTAAAGGACTAAAGGATTACTGCATCAGTCTCATTAAGTAGAGATGAAGCAAGGGTTAAATCCCTAGTGCTACTATCAGCAAGTAGTTTAACAGTGTAGTAGGTAACATAGGAATACATTAACCAAAGTGAACATAATCCAAATAAAAAGAGTTTAAACTGAAAAAAAAATCAACTCAGAAGTTGATTTCAAGATAAATCTTGATCACATGTTCATTATAAATAATATTCAGGGTAGATTTTTTTCCTTTCAGTGACAATATCCCATTATATATTTACCAAGATTACATACTGAGTCAGGATGCAACCATGTCTACTTAATTGTTAACAGTGAGTGGTAGAAAGTAACCACCTCACAAGAGCCTCTCTTGGTTCGCTAGCTTCAGTGATGTTTGAATGATGACAGCTGCAGTTCTGACAAGTCATTCTGTAATGCAGGCCTTCCTTAGCCAGGTTCAATTTCCTTGTGCCATCTATTTTAATTACTCCGTTTTCCCCTGTGGGCCAAATCAGAATATGCATACATTTCCTGGCACTCTTTCCATATTAATGAAATGGCATTGGCTCAAAAAAATTATCCAACTCTTAAATAAAGAGTTTAAGATGAAGAAACTTGTGGAGTAGTCCCACTTCAATTTCAAATCTGGCATGAAATATACTTATATCTTCTAAAAGCAAGGTTTGCTTTGGTATACAAGAAGGTCTAAAATATTACAGAATTCCCGTCTTCATAAACAATGGATGCATGTGAGGCTGAATGATTCAGTGTCTGTGTGGTCCCAATATTTTTATATTGGCATACAATTACTTGTACAGATCTTTGTGGTACCTTTTGTGGTTTGTGGAATTTATGTAGGTGCCCTTATTGACTTGCCAAAAGAAATGTATAGTAACATGAAATGTGTGGAATTTGTTTAACTTTCATATGGCCTGATTTAGCTTCCAGTTAAAGGTGCTACATTGATGCTACATAAACAAATCTATTAGTAATGAGACTCATTTCATTGATTTTCCTAAAAAGCAGTACTAAAAGTAGCTAGCCTTTTACCTATCAATTACCTACCTTTTATCAATATTAGAATGCGGCCAGCTTCTGACTAAAGCTACACTACAGAGAAGCAACCAGAAAACTTGGAGTACTTATAGAAAAGTCATTTTGAAATATGTTAGCTTCTTATTAAATCATTTTCATACTGCTCTCACTAACATATAATTACATAAAATGCCTAGTATGTTTTATGAGTTAGCTCAGAGGTTCTCAACCATTTGTAACTAAACCCCCCCACCCCCCACCCCCACCCACCCCCCAATGGAGGAGACCAGGAATAATGATCATCTATTCTATATTTCAAACTAAAATGGGGTCTTCGGCATTTTCAAAAGTCTCCATTTTCCAGGGTCGAAAATGCCAGAGTAGTGTAGACAACAGGCGTGACCGTAGTTATGTGTTTTAAAATGAAAACGCACTAGTGTAAACAGGGCCTAAGCTCCGCCTCTCCCCAGAAAAAATAAAATGCAGAGGGAGAGAGAATGTGGGGTTTTTCATAAGCACATTCTATTTGAAATGCAATAAAATACACTAAGTCCCCAAATCATGCCCTGACTGTTTTTTTTTCTTGAAAACAATCTGCCCTCCCTGTTGAGAACCACTGAGTTAGCCTATCATTCCCAATCCTTTTGATTAAACTCAAACCAGCTTTATTATCTATTTGATATTAGCTGGTAATTATTATACTACCTATATTGTAGCTACTTGAAGCTAGAAATTCCTATTTAGATTACATTTATTTAATAGCATGTCATTACCACACAGTAAAAAAAAAAAGTTTAAATGCTTACTTACTTATATGCTGTAGTGTGTGCGTTTTACACATTGGTTTTGCCAGAGTTTCTACAAACGGGTATACAGAGAATTGTGGTCCTATTTATTTACATATGATATCGTGAATAAACAAATTAAGAATTTATGCATATGCAAAGTACTAGGCTGAAAGGTGAAGAAATAAATCATGAAGAAAAATCATGAAGCAGCAACCAATAACAGTAAAAGACAGAAACCAAGCAAGGGCAAGGAAAGTTTTTACACGCAATCCTCTATGAAGGCTATCTTTTGATTTCTATCTTTTTCTGATCTCTCTATAATCCAGTCATCAAGAGGGGATCTACTTCAGGCACTACAGACTCACTGGCCCACACACGCACACACACACATGCACCAACACACACATCAGCGTGCATGGATGCATGTCTTCCTGATACTATGTCATCCATGTAGCGTACTGAATATATTACGTAATGCAGGTCAGACTTCAATTCTGCTGTGGATTATGAAAATCTAAAGCAAGACACTGTGTGACAGAATGAGTGGAAATCAGCCGACAGTGATAAGCAGAGGTTGGATAGACAAGTAGAAAGGTACAGAGGTGGGAAATAGCTGGCATCTGAAATGGATTTGGGTCATCAAGTTTTAACAGCCTCACGATAAGGATGCGTGAAACATGAAATAAATCCTTCACATAAAGCAAACTGTAGCCTATTACCAGAGCATCCGGCTAAATTATTCATATTCACCCTGAACACTCTCAGGCATTTTACTGGTGCACCGAAATAAGGCTAGTGGTCAATATGAACCTCAAACTTAATTTCACACTTGACAGCACAAGGTTCAAGTAAATGAAACTTCTTGGAAAGTAAAAACATACACAGTGCAGTCCATTAATAATTGGACAGTGATAACGTTTCTTTTTTGGGATCTGTATCCCAGTACACTGTAAAGAAAATAATCCAGTTAAAGTGCAGAATGTCAGCTTTACTTTGGGATTTGTGTAATTGATGGCCGCATCACTTTTCTA